>NC_084617.1:3291517-3460449 GCF_033978795.1 Nerophis ophidion | reverse complement strand
GAGGTGTTGTTTTAGAGCGCTTTTGAAGGAATATAGAGATGCACTTACTTTTATACCTGTTGGGAGTGCATTCCGAATTGACGTGGCATAGAAAGAGAAGAGTTAAGACCTTTGTTAGATCGAAATCTGGGTTTAACGTGGTTTGTGGAGCTCCCCCTGGTGTTGTGGTTATGGCGGTCATTTACGTTAAGGAAGTAGTTTGACATGTACTCCGGTATCAAGGAGGTGTAGCGGGATTTTATAGACCAGGCTCAGTGCAAGTTGTTTTACTCTGTCCTCCACCCTGAGCCAGCCCACTTTGGAGAAGTGGGTTGGATTGAGGTGTGATCTGGGGAGGAGGTCTAAAAGTAACCGGACTAGCTTATTCTGGGATGTTTGGAGTCTAGATTTGAGGGTTTTGGAGGTGCTGGGGTAACCAGGAGGTGCAAGCGTAATCGAAGAAGGGTTGAATGAGAGTTCCCGCTTTTGTTGACCAGAGAGGAGATTCTGTAGAGGAATCTCGTTCTTTGGTCGACCTTTTGATCACCTTGGTTGCCATTTTATCACAGGAAAGATCAGCCTCTAGAATGGAAGCTAGGTAGGTGATCATCCTTCCTGGTGATAACAATGTCACCCACTTTTATAGTGAAGTCACTGACCTTCTTAAGTTTGATATGGGACCCAAATAGGATGGATTCCGTTTTACCTAAGTGTATGGATAGCCTGTTGTCGGTGAGCCAGGTGCAAATATTGAGGAGTTATGTTGTGTTACGGTGCGGATGTTCTCCCAAAATGTGTTTGTCAATCTTGTTTGGTGTGGGTTTACAGTGTGGCGCATATTTGTAACAGTGTTCAAGTTGTTTATACGGCCACCCTCAGTGTGACCTGCATGGCTGGTGACCAAGTATGTCTTGCAGTCAATTCCGTGGTCTGCAGAAGCCTCATAAAACATGTGACTGGGCCGGCACACTGTTTGTATGCTGGAAAAGCGGAAGAGACGGTGGTTGTCGATGACGCTAAAGGCAGTGCTAGCACGGTACACCCGTAATATTATTGTCCGGGCGAAAAATGGGAGAATGTTTGTCCTGGGAGATTGTCGGGACGGGCACTGATATTCGGGTGTTTATCGGAAAGATCGCGAGAGTTGGTAAGTATGTTGCTAGGGCGGGAAAGTAATTCAAAGAAGGTGAATTCATTAAAAAGTGATTGTTAGATTTTTTTAAGAATTTTTTTCTTGCGGCCCAGCCTCACCCAGTTTCTGCATCCAGGTAAATTGAGTTTGAGACCCCTGGTACAATATATCATTATTCCTGTAATAACAATAAGCAGTGCTCTTTTTGCTCCGAGAAACATAAACAATATTTTTGTCGGAGACGAGAGAAATATCACATGTTAATTATCAATCAATCAATCAATGTTTATTTATATAGCCCCAAATCACAAATGTCTCAAAGGACTGCACAAATCATTACGACTACAACATCCTCGGAAGAACCCACAAAAGGGCAAGGAAAACTCACACCCAGTGGGCAGGGAGAATTCACATTCAGTGGGACGCCAGTGACAATGCTGACTATGAGAAACCTTGGAGAGGACCTTAGATGTGGGCAACCCCCCCCCTCTAGGGGACCGAAAGCAATGGATGTCGAGCGGGTCTAACATGATACTGTGAAAGTTCAATCCATAGTGGCTCCAAGACAGCAGTGAGAGTCCCGTCCACAGGAAACCATCTCAAGCGGATCAGCAGCGTAGAGATGTCCCCAACCGATACAGGCGAGCGGTCCATCCTGGGTCCCGACGAGCGGTCCATCCTGGGTCTCGACTCTGGACAGTCAGTACTTCATCCATGGTCATCGGACCGGACCCCCTCCACAAGGGAGGGGGGGACATAGGAAAAAGAAAAGAAGCGGCAGATCAACTGGTCTAAAAAGGAGGTCTATTTAAAGGCTAGAGTATACGGATGAGTTTTAAGATGAGACTTAAATGCTTCTACTGAGGTAGCATCTCGAACTGTTACCGAGAGGGCATTCCAGAGTACTGGAGCCCGAACGGAAAACGCTCTATAGCCCGCAGACTTTTTTGGGGCTCTAGGAATCACTAATAAGCCGGAGTCTTTGAAGGCATATTTCTTGCCGGGACATATGGTACAATACAATCGGCAAGATAGGATGGAGCTAGACCGTGTAGTAAAACCTTAAAGTCACATCTTAAGTGCACAGGAAGCCAGTGCAGGTGAGCCAGTACAGGTATATATGTATGTATATATGTATATAAAGGTATATACAGTATAGGTATATATGTATGTATATATGTATATAAAGGTATATACAGTACAGGTATATATGTATGTATATATGTATATAAAGGTATATACAGTATAGGTATATATGTATGTATATATGTATATAAAGGTATATACAGTACAGGTATATATGTATGTATATATGTATATAAAGGTATATACAGTATAGGTATATATGTATGTATATATGTATATAAAGGTATATACAGTACAGGCGTAATATGATCAAACTTTCTTGTTCTTGTCAAAAGTCTAGCAGCCGCATTTTGTACCAACTGTAATCTTTTAATGCTAGACATGGGGAGACCCGAAAATAATACGTTACAGTAATCGAGACGAGACGTAACAAACGCATGGATAATGATCTCGGCGTCTTTAGTGGACAAAATGGAGCGAATTATTGCACATATCCTAAAAGGTGAGGAGCAGACATAAACAGGCGTGTTATTTACTGCGTGTAAATGGATGTTATTGTCACGCCGGCTTAAAAGCAAGGCACTATTGGCAGCGCCCGGGAAAAAAAAAATCTCATCAGGTGCAATAACAAGTTACACGTTCCTTTTATTGGCGTGGAAATTAAAGAACCACCCTGTCAGCAAATTTAGCAACTTCTTTCAATAGAAAAAAAAAAAAAAAAAATAGATGCTGACCTTAACTGGTCCACACAGCACTGGAAGCCAGGAGGTTGGCTTAAGGCAACATGATGGAATATGTTTTATGTTTTGGACACCTCTAATGAAGATCATTGAAGTGGACATGGAACTTGTAGTAAAAGCAGGACCCTGCTCCTCAGTACAATATGGCTACATAACCATTACATCATCAGTAATATTCATAATATTTTCAACAGGGTTGTCCGGTATACCAGTACTAGTATAGTACCGGTATTCTAATGGATCAATTTACAATCCTAAATAACACTGCACCAGCGCCACTTAAGCACTTTGTCTAGTTTACATCAGATGTAATCAATCAGCCTTTTCATATAAAGCCATAAAGGAATGGAACCACCTCACAACAAACGTGAAAAGTCCAACAGATGACTCTTCATTCACAATAGAAGTTAAAAGTGGCTTTATTGACCTTATTGACCGTGCTCACACGGTCAATAAGGTGGCCACTATGTCAACTTAATGTGTATTATATTTATCTCTGAGAACATTTTGTTGTAAATTGTAGGGTGTGTGTGTTAAAATCATGGTTGTTTTTACAATTGATGACAGATGTGAACAAGAGCATGTTTTGTCTGTTATGATGTAAAGGAGGGGTGCTTGTATTGTATATTAAGTATGTGTCCATGAAAGGGCATTTTATGACTTTTCTTAATCTGATTACATGATATGGTATAATTTTATTGGCATAATTTTATTGCATGATTTTTGTATCCCTTTAATTTAGGTAGCCAGATGGAAATGAGCTATTTAGCTATAAACTGGTACAGAACATATCTGTCTTTGACCTTAATGTGTCTGTGCATTGTCCCTTCAAATAAAGACTCAACTAAACAAATTATATTCGGTCCTATACCACCTTTAGAACATACAGGTCACCCCCTGCCCCCTTACCCCATCCCCCGGTCTTTGCCTTGTGTTTTTGCAGTCGGTCCTTCAGCTCACTCCTGTCACATAGAAGATCTTTGCCTAACTGTTTTGCTGTCGGTCCTCCTGAAAAAGAAGTGACAACAAACTTGAAAAGTCTAACAGATGACTCTTCATTCACAATTGAAGTTAAAAAGTGGCTTTGGAGCAATCAAAGCTGCTCACAAGGTCAATAAGGTTGACTTTTGTATCCCTTTAATGTACCACCTCTAGAAAGTAGAGGTCCTCCCACCCCCACCCCTTGTGTATTTGCAGTCGGTCCTTCAGATCACTCCTGTCACATAGAAGATCTTTGCCTAACTGTTTTGCAGTCGGTCCTCCGGAAAAAGAAGTGACAACAAACGTGAAAAGTCTAACAGATGACTCTTCATTCACAATTGAAGTTAAAAAGTGGCTTTGGAGCAATCAAAGCTGCTCACACGGTCAATAAGGTTGACTTTTGTATCCCTTTAATTTACCACCTCTAGACAGTACAGGTCCTCCCACCCCCACCCCATTCTCTGGTCTTTGCCTTGTGTTGTTGCAGTCGATCCTTTAGATCACTCCTGTCACATAGAGGATCTTTGCCTAACTGTTATGGAGTCAGTCCTCCTGAAAAAGAAGTGACAACAAACTTGAAAAGTCTAACAGATGACCCTTCATTGACAATAAAAGTTAAAAAGTGGCTTTGGAGCAATCAAAGCTGCTCACACGGTTAATAAGGTTGACTTTTGTATCCCTTTAATTTACCACCTCTAGACAGTACAGGTCCTCCCATCCCCCGGTCTTTGCCTTGTGTTTTTGCAGTCGATCCTTCAGATCACTCCTGTCACATAGAGGATCTTTGCCTAACTGTTTTGCTGTCGGTACTCCTGAAAAAGAAGTGACAACAAACTTGAAAAGTCTAACAGATGACTCTTCATTCACAATAGAAGTTAAAAAGTGGCTTTGGAGCAAGCAAAGCTGCTCACACGGTCAATAAGGTGGCCACTACGTCAACTTAATGTGTATTATATTTATATCTGAGAACATTTTGTTGTAAATTGTAGGGTCTGTGTGTTAAAATCATGGTTGTTTTTGCAATTGATGACAGATGTGAACAAGAGCATGTTTTGTCTGTTATGATGTAAAGGAGGGGTGCTTGTATTGTATATTAAGTATGTGTCCATGAAAGGGCATTTTATGACTTTTCTTAATCTGATTACATGATATGGTATAATTTTATTGCCATAATTTCATTGCATGATTTTTGTATCCCTTTAATTTAGGTAGCCGGATGGAAATGAGCTATTTAGCTATAATCTGGTACAGAACATATCTGTCTTTGACCTTAATGTCTCTGTGCATTGTCCCTTCAAATAAAGACTCAACTAAACAAATTATATTCGGTCCTATACCACCTCTGGAAAATACAGGTCACCCCCCGCCTCCCCACCCCATCCCCTGGTCTTTGCCTTGGGTTTTTGCAGAGCACTCCTGTCACATAGAGGATCTTTGCCTAACTGTTTTGCAGTCGGTCCTTCAGCTCACTCCTGTCACATAGAGGATCTTTGCCTAACTGTTTTGCAGTCGGTCCTCCTGAAAAAGAAGTGACAACAAACTTGAAAAGTCTAACAGATGACTCTTCATTCACAATTGAAGTTAAAAAGTGGCTTTGGAGCAATCAAAGCTGCTCACACGGTCAATAAGGTTGACTTTTGTATCCCTTTAATTTACCACCTCTAGACAGTACAGGTCCTCCCATCCCCCGGTCTTTGCCTTGTGTTTTTGCGGTCGGTCCTTCAGAGCACTCCTGTCACATAGAGGATCTTTGCCTAACTGTTTTGCAGTCGGTCCTCCTGAAAAAGAAGTGACAACAAACTTGAAAAGTCTAACAGATGGCTCTTCATTCACAATTGAAGTTAAAAAAGTGGCTTTGGCGCAATCAAAGCTGCTCACACGGTCAATAAGGTTGACTTTTGTATCCCTTTAATTTACCACCCCTAGAAAGTACAGGTCCTCCCACCCCCACCCCATCCCCCGGTCTTTGCCTTGTGTTTTTGCAGTCGATCCTTCAGAGCACTCCTGTCACATAGAGGACCTTTGCCTAACTGTTTTGCAGTCAGTACTCCTGAAAAAGAAGTGACAACAAACTTGAAAAGTCTAACAGATGACTCTTCATTCACAATAAAAGTTAAAAAAATAGCTTTGGAGCAATCAAAGCTGCTCACACGGTCAATAAGGTTGACTTTTGTATCCCTTTAATTTACCACCTCTAGAAAGTACAGGTCCTCCCACCCCCACCCCAACCCCCGGTCTTTGCCTTGTGTTTTTGCAGTCGGTCCTTCAGAGCACTCCTGTCACATAGAGGATCTTTGCCTAACTGTTTTGCAGTCGGTCCTCCTGAAAAAGAAGTGACAACAAACTTGAAAAGTCTAACAGATGACTCTTCATTCACAATTGAAGTTAAAAAGTGGCTTTGGCGCAATCAAAGCTGCTCACACGGTCAATAAGGTGGCAACTACGTCAACTTAATGTGTATTATATTTATCTCTGAGAACATTTTGTTGTAAATTGTAGGGTGTGTGTGTGTTAAAATCATGGTTGTTTTTGCAATTGATGACAGATGTGAACAAGAGCATGTTTTGTCTGTTATGATGTAAAGGAGGGGTGCTTGTATTGTATATTAAGTATGTTTCCATGAAAGGGCATTTTATGACTTTTCTTAATCTGATTACATGATATGGTATAATTTTATTGCATGATTTTTGTATCCCTTTAATTTAGGTAGCCAGATGGAAATGAGCTATTTAGCTATAAACTGGTACAGAACATATCTGTCTTTGAGCTTAATGTCTCTGTGCATTGTCCCTTCAAATAAAGACTCAACTAAACAAATTATATTCGGTCCTATACCACCTTTAGAAAATACAGGTCACCCCCTGACCCCCTACCCCATCCCCCGGTCTTTGCCTTGTGTTTTTGCAGAGCACTCCTGTCACATAGAGGATCTTTGCCTAACTGTTTTGCAGTCGGTCCTCCTGAAAAAGAAGTGACAACAAACTTGAAAAGTCTAACAGATGACTCTTCATTCACAATAAAAGTTAAAAAGTGGCTTTGGTGCAATCAAAGCTGCTCACACGGTCAATAAGGTGGCCACTACGTCAACTTAATGTGTATTATATTTATATCTGAGAACATTTTGTTGTAAATTGTAGGGTGTGTGTGTGTTAAAATCATGGATGTTTTTGCAATTGATGACAGATGTGAACAAGAGCATGTTTTGTCTGTTATGATGTAAAGGAGGGGTGCTTGTATTGTATATTAAGTATGTGTCCATGAAAGCGCATTTTATGACTTTTCTTAATCTGATTACATGATATGGTATAATTTTATTGCATGATTTTTGTATCCCTTTAATTTAGGTAGCCAGATTGAAATGAGCTATTTAGCTGTAATCTGGTACAGAACATATCTGTCTTTGAGCTTAATGTCTCTGTGCATTGTCCCTTCAAATAAAGACTCGACTAAACAAATTATATTCGGTCCTATACCACCTTTAGAAAATACAGGTCCTCCCACCTCCACCCCATCCCCCGGTCTTTGCCTTGTGTTTTTGCAGAGCACTCATGTCACATAGAGGATCTTTGCCTAACTGTTTTGCTGTCGGTCCTCCTGAAAAAGAAGTGACAACAAACTTGAAAAGTCTAACAGATGACTCTTCATTCACAATTGAAGTTAAAAAGTGGCTTTGGAGCAATCAAAGTTGCTCACACGGTCAATAAGGTTGACTTTTGTATCCCTTTAATTTACCACCTCTAGAAAGTACAGGTCCTCCCATCCCCCGGTTTTTGCCTTGTGTTTTTGCAGTCGGTCCTTCAGCTCACTCCTGTCACATAGAGGATCTTTGCCTAACTGTTTTGCAGTCGGGCCTCCTGAAAAAGAAGTGACAACAAACTTGAAAAGTCTAACAGACGACTCTTCATTCACAATTGAAGTTAAAAAGTGGCTTTGGAGCAATCAAAGCTGCTCACACGGTCAATAAGGTTGACTTTTGTATCCCTTTAATTTACCACCTCTAGAAAGTACAGGTCCTCCCACCTCCACCCCATCCCCCGGTCTTTGCCTTGTGTTTTTGCAGACGGTCCTTCAGATCACTCCTGTCACATAGAGGATCTTTGCCTAACTGTTTTGCAGTCGGTCCTCCTGAAAAAGAAGTGACAACAAACTTGAAAAGTCTAACAGATGACTCTTCATTCACAATTGAAGTAAAAAAAGTGGCTTTGGAGCAATCAAAGCTGCTCACACGGTCAATAAGGTTGACTTTTGTATCCCTTTAATTTACCACTTTTAGACAGTACAGGTCCTCCCATCCCCACCCCATTCTCTGGTCTTTGCCTTGTGTTTTTGCAGTCGGTCCTTCAGATCACTCCTGTCACATAGAGGATCTTTGCCTAACTGTTTTGCAGTCGGTCCTCCTTAAAAAGAAGTGACAACAAACTTGAAAAGTCTAACAGATGACTCTTCATTCACAATTGAAGTAAAAAAAGTGGCTTTGGAGCAATCAAAGCTGCTCACACGGTCAATAAGGTTGACTTTTGTATCCCTTTAATTTACCACCTCTAGACAGTACAGGTCCTCCCACCCCCACCCCATCCCCCGGTCTTTGCCTTGTGTTTTTGCAGTCGATCCTTCAGAGCACTCCTGTCACATAGAGGATCTTTGCCTAACGGTTTTGCAGTCAGTCCTCCTGAAAAAGAAGTGACAACAAACTTGAAAAGTCTAACAGATGACTCTTCATTCACAATAAAAGTTAAAAAGTGGCTTTGGAGCAATCAAAGCTGCTCACACGGTCAATAAGGTTGACTTTTGTATCCCTTTAATTTACCACCTCTAGAAAGTACAGGTCCTCCCACCCCCCGGTCTTTGCCTTGTGTTTTTGCAGTCGGTCCTTCAGAGAACTCCTGTCACATAGAGGATCTTTGCCTAACGGTTTTGGAGTCGGTCCTCCTGAAAAAGAAATGACAACAAACTTGAAAAGTCTAACAGACGACTCTTCATTGACAATTGAAGTTAAAAAGTGTCTTTGGAGCAAGCAAAGCTGCTCACACGGTCAATAAGGTGGCCACTACGTCAACTTCATGTGTATTATATTTATATCTGAGAACATTTTGTTGTAAATTGTAGGGTGTGTGTGTGTTAAAATCATGGTTGTTTTTACAACTGATGACAGATGTGAACAAGAGCATGTTTTGTCTGTTATGATGTAAAGGAGGGGTGCTTGTATTGTATATTAAGTATGTGTCCATGAAAGGGCATTTTATGACTTTTCTTAATCTGATTACATGATATGGTATAATTTTATTGCATGATTTCATTGCATGATTTTTGTATCCCTTTAATTTAGGTAGCCGGATGGAAATGAGCTATTTAGCTATAATCTGGTACAGGACATATCTGTCTTTGAGCTTAATGTCTCTGTGCATTGTCCCTTCAAATAAAGACTCAACTAAACAAATTATATTCGGTCCTATACCACCTCTGGAAAATACAGGTCACCCCCTGCCCCCCTACCCCATCCCCCGGTCTTTGCCTTGGGTTTTGGCAGAGCATTCCTGTCATATAGAGGATCTTTCCCTAACTGTTTTGCAGTCGGTCCTCCTGAAAAAGAAGTGACAACAAACTTGAAAAGTCTAACAGATGACTCTTCATTCACAATAAAAGTTAAAAAGTGGCTTTGGAGCAATCAAAGCTGCTCACACGGTCAATAAGGTTGACTTTTGTATCCCTTTAATTTACCACCTCTAGACAGTACAGGTCCTCCCACTTCCACCCCATTCTCTGGTCTTTGCCTTGTGTTTTTGCAGTCGGTCCTTCAGCTCACTCCTGTCACATAGAGGATCTTTGCCTAACTGTTTTGCAGTCGGTCCTCCTTAAAAAGAAGTGACAACAAACTTGAAAAGTATAACAGATGACTCTTCATTCACAATAAAAGTTAAAAAGTGGCTTTGGAGCAATCAAAGCTGCTCACACGGTCAATAAGGTTGACTTTTGTATCCCTTTAATTTACCACCTCTAGAAAGTACAGGTCCTCCCACCCCCACCCCATCCCCCGGTCTTTGCCTTGTGTTTTTGCAGTCGGTCCTTCAGAGCACTCCTGTCACATAGAGGATCTTTGCCTAACTGTTTTGCAGTCGGGCCTCCTGAAAAAGAAGTGACAACAAACTTAAAAGTCTAACAGATGACTCTTCATTCACAATTGAAGTTAAAAAGTGGCTTTGGAGCAATCAAAGCTGCTCACACGGTCAATAAGGTTGACTTTTGTATCCCTTTAATTTACCACCTCTAGACAGTACAGGTCCTCCCATCCCCCGGTCTTTGCCTTGTGTTTTTGCAGTCGGTCCTTCAGAGCACTCCTGTCACATAGAGGATCTTTGCCTAACTGTTTTGGAGTCAGTCCTCCTGAAAAAGAAGTGACAACAAACTTGAAAAGTATAACAGATGACTCTTCATTCACAATAAAAGTTAAAAAGTGGCTTTGGAGCAATCAAAGATGCTCACACGGTCAATAAGGTTGACTTTTGTATCCCTTTAATTTACCACCTCTAGACAGTACAGGTCCTCCCATCCCCCGGTCTTTGCCTTGTGTTTTTGCAGTCGGTCCTTCAGAGCACTCCTGTCACATAGAGGATCTTTGCCTAACTGTTTTGGAGTCAGTCCTCCTGAAAAAGAAGTGACAACAAACTTGAAAAGTCTAACAGATGACTCTTCATTCACAATAAAAGTTAAAAAGTGGCTTTGGAGCAATCAAAGCTGCTCACACGGTCAATAAGGTTGACTTTTGTATCCCTTTAATTTACCACCTCTAGACAGTACAGGTCCTCCCACCCCCCGGTCTTCGCCTTGTGTTTTTGCAGTCGGTCTTTCAGATCACTCCTGTCACATAGAGGATCTTTGCCTAACTGTTTTGCAGTTGGTCCTCCTGAAAAAGAAGTGACAACCAACTTGAAAAGTCTAACAGATGACTCTTCATTCACAATTGAAGTTAAAAAGTGGCTTTGGCGCAATCAAAGCTGCTCACACGGTCAATAAGGTTGACTTTTGTATCCCTTTAATTTACCACTTTTAGACAGTACAGGTCCTCCCATCCCCCGGTCTTTGCCTTGTGTTTTTGCAGTCGGTCCTTCAGATCACTCCTGTCACATAGAGGATCTTTGCCTAACTGTTTTGCAGTCGGTCCTCCTGAAAAAGAAGTGACAACAAACTTGAAAAGTATAACAGATGACTCTTCATTCACAATAAAAGTTAAAAAGTGGCTTTGGAGCAATCAAAGCTGCTCACACGGTCAATAAGGTTGACTTTTGTATCCCTTTAATTTACCACCTCTAGACAGTACAGGTCCTCCCATCCCCCGGTCTTTGCCTTGTGTTTTTGCAGTCGGTCCTTCAGAGCACTCCTGTCACATAGAGGATCTTTGCCTAACTGTTTTGGAGTCAGTCCTCCTGAAAAAGAAGTGACAACAAACTTGAAAAGTATAACAGATGACTCTTCATTCACAATAAAAGTTAAAAAGTGGCTTTGGAGCAATCAAAGATGCTCACACGGTCAATAAGGTTGACTTTTGTATCCCTTTAATTTACCACCTCTAGACAGTACAGGTCCTCCCATCCCCCGGTCTTTGCCTTGTGTTTTTGCAGTCGGTCCTTCAGAGCACTCCTGTCACATAGAGGATCTTTGCCTAACTGTTTTGGAGTCAGTCCTCCTGAAAAAGAAGTGACAACAAACTTGAAAAGTATAACAGATGACTCTTCATTCACAATAAAAGTTAAAAAGTGGCTTTGGAGCAATCAAAGATGCTCACACGGTCAATAAGGTTGACTTTTGTATCCCTTTAATTTACCACCTCTAGACAGTACAGGTCCTCCCACCCCCCGGTCTTCGCCTTGTGTTTTTGCAGTCGGTCTTTCAGATCACTCCTGTCACATAGAGGATCTTTGCCTAACTGTTTTGCAGTTGGTCCTCCTGAAAAAGAAGTGACAACCAACTTGAAAAGTCTAACAGATGACTCTTCATTCACAATTGAAGTTAAAAAGTGGCTTTGGCGCAATCAAAGCTGCTCACACGGTCAATAAGGTTGACTTTTGTATCCCTTTAATTTACCACCTCTAGACAGTACAGGTCCTCCCACCCCCACCCCATTCTCTGGTCTTTGCCTTGTGTTTTTGCAGTCGGTCCTTCAGAGCACTCCTGTCACATAGAGGATCTTTGCCAAACTGTTTTGCGGTCGGTCCTTCTGAAATAGAAGTGACCTGATGTTTAAAATCCGTCTCGACGAGGCAGGGGTCCCTAATGCCGAGTCTCTGCAGACGCCGCATTAACGTCCGTAACGAATCGTTATCGACCGTCATCCGTGTGATGTGCGACTCCCGAGTTTATTGCGCCGATATTAAATTTCACGAGGTTCTGTTTACAAACGAGCCCCGCAGGCTGCCGCGCGGATTAATGCAATAAAACGTACGCTTTGCACGATCTGGAAGGTGCACGCCGCGTTGAGAGATGGACTCATAAAGATACTTTAATTGCACCCCCATTTAAATGTACATATATTCATGGGTATGCACTACAAATGAATATGTTTTGTGTGAATGTACACCCGCACTTCTGACTGAGTCGTGTCCTCGGAACAAAACGCTAACGGCGCCGATATTTTGCACCCGTCGAGGCAGCCGCGCATGGCGCCCTAATGCGTCGGGACCCAGGAAGCCCATTTGTCTAAAAGCGGGCCCCTCCAGTCGCCTTCAACGCCGCTAAGTTAATAATGACAGACTGATGTACTTCATATTGTTTTTCAAGCACACTTTGGAAATTGATTGCCGCCATTTGTAGTCGTGTACGGAATAAATGTTGACGATTGAGTTTGGAGGTGCATGAATAATGGCGGGAGGCGTCTTCGTGGCTCCCGGGACGAATGGGGCTCTTTGACTTGATATCTCCGGGATCATTATTTAGCAATTATTTAGCATAACTTTACATATATTCAGCATTGGCGTGCAGCTCTGTGAGTCGGCACGGTCAAAGAAAGTCCATATGTTCACAAAGTTTCAAACATGTTTGGGAAGTATGATAATATTGTGTGATATTGGTTGCAATATTGGATACTGTAAAAGGGGAACATTATCACAATTTCAGAAGGGTTAAAACCAATAAAAATCAGTTCCCAGTGGCTTATTTTATTTTTTGAAGTTTTTTTCAAAATTTTACCCATCATGGAATATTCCGAAAAAAGGCTTTAAAGTGCCTGATTTTCGCTATCTGTAAATCCCCCCGACAATTTTCCTGTGACGTCACATAGTGACGCCAATACAAACAAACATGGCGGATAGAACAGCAAGATATAGCGACATTAGCTCGGATTCAGACTCGGATTTTAGCGGCTTGAGCGATTCAACAGATTACGCATGTATTGAAATGGATGGTTGGAGTGTGGAGGCAGATAGCGATAACGAAATTGAAGAAGAAACTGAAGCTATTCGTCAATCGCCTTTTAACCAACGATTGCATCTTTTGACCACTGGAGCAACTTAAATCCGTCGATTGGTAAGTGCTTGTTTGGCATCAAATGTGGGTGGAGGAAAAGGCTGGATGTAAATATAGCTACAAATGTACATACAGCTATCCTAAATAGCATGTTAGCATCGATTAGCTGGCAGTCATGCCGCGACCAAATATGTCTGATTAGCACATAAGTCAATAACATCAACAAAACACACCTTTGTGATTTCGTTGACTTTATCCTTGGAAATGCATCTGTTTTGAGTGTCGTGTACGGAATAAATGTTGACGATTGAGTTTGGAGGTGCATGAATAATGGCGGGAGGCGTCTTCGTGGCTCCCGGGACAAATGGGGCTCTTTGACTTGATATCTCCGGGATCATTATTTAGCAATTATTTAGCATAACTTTACATATATTCAGCATTGGCGTGCAGCTCTGTGAGTCGGCACGGTCAAAGAAAGTCCATATGTTCAAAAAGTTTCAAACATGTTTGGAAAGTATGATAATATAGTGTGATATTGGTTGCAATATTTGATACTGTTAAAGGGGAACATTATCACAATTTCAGAAGGGTTAAAACCAATAGAAATCAGTTCCCAGTGGCTTATTTTATTATTCAAAGTTCAAAATTTTTTTTTACCCATCATGGAATATCCCGAAAAAAGGCTTTAAAGTGCCTGATTTTCGCTATCTGTAAATCCAGCCGTCCATTTTCCTGTGACGTCACATAGTGACGCCAATACAGACAAACATGGCGGATAGAACAGCAAGATATAGCGACATTAGTTCGGATTCAAACTCGGATTTCACCGGCTTGAGCGATTCAACAGATTACGCATGTATTGAAACGGATGGTTGGAGTATGGAGGCAGATAGCGATAACGAAACTGAAGAAGAAACTGAAGCTATTCAGCAATCGCCTTTTAACCAACGATTGCATCTTTTGACCACTGGAGCAACTTAAATCCGTCGATTAGTAAGTGCTTGTTTGGCATTAAATGTGGGTGGAGGGAAAGGCTGGATGCAAATATAGCCACAAATGTACATACAGCTAGCCTAAATAGCATGTTAGCATCGATTAGCTGGCAGTCATGCCGCGACCAAATATGTCTGATTAGCACATAAGTCGATAACATCAACAAAACTCACCTTTGTGATTTCGTTGACTTTATTGTTGGAAATGCATTGGCTTTGAGCGTCGTGTACGGAATGAATGTTGACGATTGAGTTTGGAGGTGCATGAATAATGGCGGGAGGCGTCTTCGTGGCTCCCGGGACGAATGGGGCTCTTTGACTTGATATCTCCGGGATCATTATTTAGCAATTATTTAGCATAACTTTACATATATTCAGCATTGGCGTGCAGCTCTGTGAGTCGGCACGGTCAAAGAAAGTCCATATGTTCAAAAAGTTTCAAACATGTTTGGGAAGTATGATAATATAGTGTGATATTGGTTGCAATATTGGATACTTTAAAGGGGAACATTATCACAATTTCAGAAGGGTTAAAACCAATAAAAATCAGTTCTCCAATGGCTTATTTTATTATTCAAAGTTTTTTTCAAAATTTTACCCATCATGGAATATCCCGAAAAAAGGCTTTAAAGTGCCCGATTTTCGCTATCTGTAAATCCAGCCGTCCATTTTCCTGTGACGTCACATAGTGACGCCAATACAAACAAACATGGCGGATAGAACAGCAAGATATAGCGACATTAGCTCGGATTCAGACTCGGATTTTAGCGGCTTGAGCGATTCAACAGATTACGCATGTATTGAAACGGATGGTAGGAGTGCGGAGGCAGATAGCGATAACAAAACTGAAGAAGAAACTGAAGCTATTGAGCGCCTTCTAACCAATGTTTGCATCTTTGGACCACTGGAGCAACTTAAATCCGTCGATTGGTAAGTGCTTGTTTGGCATTAAATGTGGGTGGAGGGAAAGACTGGATGCAAATATAGCTACAAATGTACATACAGCCAGCCTAAATAGCATGTTAGCATCGATTAACTGGCAGTCATGTCGCGACCAAATATGTCTGATTAGCACATAAGTCAATAACATCAACAAAACACACCTTTGTGATTTCGTTGACTTTATTGTTGGAAATGCATCTGTTTTGAGTGTCGTGTACGGAATAAATGTTGACGATTGAGTTTGGAGGTGCATGAATAATGGCGGGAGGCGTCTTCGTGGCTCCCGGGACGAATGGGGCTCTTTGACTTGATATCTCCGGGATCATTATTTAGCAATTATTTAGCATAACTTTACATATATTCAGCATTGGCGTGCAGCTCTGTGAGTCGGCACGGTCAAAGAAAGTCCATATGTTCAAAAAGTTTCAAACATGTTTGGAAAGTATGATAATATTGTGTAATATTGGTTGCAATATTGGATACTGTTAAAAGGGAACATTATCCCAATTTCAGAAGGGTTAAAACCAATAAAAATCAGTTCCCAGTGGCTTATTTTATATTTCGAAGATTTTTCAAAATTTTACCCATCATGGAGTATCCCGAAAAAAGGCTTTAAAGTGCCCGATTTTCGCTATCTGTAAATCCAGCCGTCCATTCTCCTGTGACGTCACATAGTGACGCCAATACAAACAAACATGGCGGATAGAACAACAAGATATAGCGACATTAGCTCGGATTCAGACTCGGATTTTAGCGGCTTGAGCGATTCAACAGATTACGCATGTATAGAAACGGATGGTTGGAGTGTGGAGGCAGATAGCGATAATGAAATTGAAGAAGAAACTGAAGCTATTGAGCACCTTTTAACCAACGATTGCATCTTCTGACCACTGGAGCAATTTAAATCCGTCGATTGGTAAGTGCTTGTTTGGCATTAAATGTGGGTGGAGGAAAAGGCTGGATGTAAATATAGCTACAAATGTACATACAGCTATCCTAAATAGCATGTTAGCATCGATTAGCTGGCAGTCATGCCGCGACCAAATATGTCTGATTAGCACATAAGTCGATAACATCAACAAAACTCACCTTTGTGATTTCGTTGACTTTATTGTTGGAAATGCATCGGCTTTGAGCGTCGTGTACGGAATAAATGTTGACGATTGAGTTTGGAGGTGCATGAATAATGGCGGGAGGCGTCTTCGTGGCTCCCGGGACGAATGGGGCTCTTTGACTTGATATCTCCGGGATCATTATTTAGCAATTATTTAGCATAACTTTACATATATTCAGCATTGGCGTGCAGCTCTGTGAGTCGGCACGGTCAAAGAAAGTCCATATGTTCAAAAAGTTTCAAACATGTTTGGGAAGTATGATAATATTGTGTGATATTGGTTGCAATATTGGATACTGTTAAAGGGGAACATTATCACAATTTCAGAAGGGTTAAAACATATAAAGATCAGTTCCCAGTGGCTTATTTTATTTTTAGAATTTTTGAAAAATTTTACCCATCATGGAATATCCCGAAAAAAGGCTTTAAAGTGCCTGATTTTCGCTATCTGTAAATCCAGCCGTCCATTTTCCTGTGACGTCACATAGTGACGCCAATACAGACAAACATGGCGGATAGAACAGCAAGATATAGCGACATTAGCTCGGATTCAAACTCGGATTTCAGCGGCTTGAGCGATTCAACAGATTATGCATGTATTGAAACGGATGGTTGGAAAATGGAGGCAAATATCGATAACGAAATTGAAGAAGAAACTGAAGCTATTCGGCAATCGCCACCTCATCGCAGGGCCAACACAGATAAACAGACAACATTCACACTTACATTCACACACTAGGGCCAATTTAGTGTTGCCAATCAACCTTGCACGGTGGCATCAAGAAAAATTCCTAGTTTGTGAACCCGTTCTCAAACTATTCTGATCCTGCTTCTGATTAATTTTATTTAGACAAAACATGTTTAGAAAGTATGATGATATACTGTAATATTTGTTGCAATATTGGATGCTATTAAAGTTTAATATGGCTGCTCAGTCAACATAAAATTTTGTTTTTTTTCAGTTTACTGCAATATGCTGTAAAGAACACTATAACTTGTATTGCCATTTTTTATTAAATTGATGGGTAGATTTCTGGTGTGCAGCTGTTGCAAAGAGTTGCTTTAACAGCAAGCCTGTTGTCAGTATTTCAAAAAATGTCTCTGCCTGCTCTTAGATAAGAAAATGCTGCTCAAGCCTTGTCGTGACTTCTCTCCGCCAGCAGGGGGCGCTGCAGCCCCTTCACACATCACAGCAGATAACAACTATTAAGCAGTGTATGTTAGTAGCACCAGGAGTGATGTGTGTGTGTGTGTGTGTGTGTGTGTGTGTGTGTGTGTGTGTGTTTGTGTGTGTGTGTGTGTGTGTGTGAGACTGAATACAATTTTTCACACAAATGAATATCAGCACTCAAATTATAGTTTGGAGAAATGACAGAGATGATCTTGTTGCTTAATGCTTAATTGATGTCATCTAATTAGCTCGGCGGCTATTATTATCATCATCATCATCCCGCTTTACTACATCTTCACATTTTCCAAGAGAATTTGGGCCCCCAGAAAAAAAAAAAACACTAAAGCCTTAAAATCCAATCTGTTAAGTCTCTGCATTTATGTCCTTGTTTTATTTATTTTTTTTAAACATGAAGTCTCGAGTAGTTCAACCTTTTAAACGAGGTAAACTTGAGTTTGATGCATGTGATGTTTACAAGGCGTATGGAGAAAGAAGGGAAATGTGTGAAAAATACAACAACAAAAAACTAATTCATCCCATCAAAGTGTAAATTTGATATATTTTTTTATGTTTTTTTACATTTTACACTTTTTACAATTGAAATGTTTTACATTTACATTGTACATTTTTTACATTGTAAATTTTTAACATGTTTTAGATTGTTTGCATTTTTAATGTTTTTTTTTTTAACATTATTACATTTACATTATTTACATACGTGAAAAATACAACAAAATCATCCCATCAAACTGTACATTATATGTATTTTTAAAAAATTTTTCAACAGTTTACACTTTTTACAATTGACATTTTTTACATTTACATTGTACATTTTTTACATTTTACTTTTTTTACATTGTACATTTTTAACATGTTTTAGATTGTTTGCATTTTTAATTTTTTAAATTTTTTTTAACATTATTACATTTACATTTACATTTAAAATACAACAAAATCATCCCATCAAACTGTACATTATATGTATTTTTAAATTTTTTTTCAACAGTTTACACTTGTTACAATTGACATTTTTTACATTTACATTGTACATTTTTTACATTTTACTTTTTTTACATTGTAAATCTTTAACATGTTTTAGATTGTTTGCATTTTAAATTTTTTAAATTTTTTTTAACATTATTACATTATTTACATATGTGAAAAATACAACAAAATCATCCCATCAAAGTGTACATTATATGTATTTTTAATTTTTTTTTAACAGTTTACACTTTTTACAATTGACATTTTTTACATTTACATTGTACATTTTTTACACTTTACTTTTTTTACATTGGAATTTTTTAACATGTTTTACATTGTTTCCATTTTTCAATTTTTATTTTTTACATTATTACATTATTTACATTTGTGAAAAATACAACACAAACAACTAAGTCATCCCATGTATTTTTTAATTTTTTTGAATATTTTACACTTTTTACATTTGACATTTCGTACATTAACATTGTAAATGTTTTACATGTTACTTTTTTTACACTGTACATTTTTTACATGTTTTACTTTGTTTGCATTTTTCAAATTTTAATATTTTTTTTCCATTATTTACATTATTTACATATGTGAAAAATACAACACAAGCAGTACTAATTCATCCCACCAAAGTGTACATTATATATATTTTATTTTTTTGGGGTAAATTTTACACTTTTCACATTTTACGTGTTTTACATTTACATTGTACATTTTGCACATGTTACCTTTTTACACTGTACATTGTTTACATGTTTTATAATGTTTGCATTTTTCAAATGTTTTCATGATTGTTCTGTATTATTTATATTATTTACATTTTTGAAAAATAGAACACAAGCACAACTAATTAATCCAATCAAAGTTTTAATTATTTTTTTTTAACATATTTTGACATTTTTGAAATTTTAAAATTTTTAAATTGACATTTTACATTTATTTGTTTTACATTCTTTCTTTCTTTTTTAAAAAACTTTTTTTTACATTTTTAAAATATATTTTTTACATTTACATTTTTTTACATTATTTACATATGTGAAAAATACAACACAAACCCAACTAATTCATCCAATCAAAGTGTACATTTTAGATCCACTATGGACTGGACTCTCACTATTATGTTAGATCCACTATGGACTGGAATCTCACACTATTATGTTAGATCCACTATGGACTGGACTCTCACACTATTATGTTAGATCCACTATGGACTGGACTCTCACTATTATGTTAGATCCACTATGGACTGGACTCTCACTATTATGTTAGATCCTTAACGGATAGGACTCACACTATTATGTTAGATCTACTATGGACTGGACTCTCACACTATTATGTTAGATCCACTATGGACTGGACTCACACACTATTATGTTAGATCCACTATGGACTGGACTCTCACACTATTATGTTAGATCCACTATGGACTGGACTCCCACTATTATGTTAGATCTACTATGGACTGGACTCTCACACTATTATGTTAGATCCACTATGGACTGGACTCTCACACTATTATGTTAGATCCACTATGGACTGGACTCTCACTATTATGTTAGATCCACTATGGACTGGACTCTCTCACTATTATGTTAGATCCACTATGGACTGGACTCTCGCACTATTATGTTAGACCCTCTATGGACTGGACTCTCACTATTATGTTAGATCCACTATGGACTAGACTCTCACTATTATGTTGGATCCACTATGGACTGGACTCTGATTATTATGTTAGATCCACTATGGACTGGACTCTCCTTATTATGTTAGATCCACTATGGACTGGACTCTCATTATTATGTTAGATCCACTATGGACTGGACTCTCACTATTATGTTGGATCCACCATGGACTGGACTCTCACTATTATGTTAGATCCACCATGGACTGGACTTTCACAATACTATGCTGGACCCACTCGACGTCCATTGCATCCGGTCTCCCCTCGAGGGGAGGGGGTTCTCTCCAAGGTCTCTCATCGTCATTTTCATTCATCGGGTTGTGAGATTTTCCTTGCCCTTATGTGGGATTTGAGTCGAGGACGTCGTTGTGGCTTGTTTAGCCCATTGAGACACTTGTGATTTAGGGCTATATAAATAAACATTGATTGATTGATTTATCAACAACACCCAGGCCTAAATAACTTTTCATAGAAGAGTCCAATTTCAAGGACCATCTCCGTAATTTCACTTCCTGTTTATTAAACTGTTTTCCCACACAATGTAGATTCAACGGAAGGGAGAAATCTCGCCGTGTTGTGTTAGTTTGTTTAAAAAAAAAGCAGTGGGAGGCTCTCCAGATTTGTCGTCTTTGCGGCCGAGCAAACATCTGTGTCTCGCTCAAACAACACATTTCAAGTCTAAATCCTCCATGCATCCACACCTTTGTTTGCTAAAGTCCGGGGAGATTATTTACTGTTTTTGTGTCCGCTCTTTTTGTACAAACCCTGTTTCCATATGAGTTGGGAAATTGTGTTAGATGTAAATATAAACAGAATACAATGATTTGCAAATCCTTTTCAAGCCATATTCAGTTGAATATGCTACAAAGACAACATATTTCATGTTTAACATTTGATTTATTTGCAAATAATCATTAACTTTTGAATTTGACAAAGAAGTTGGGAAAGGTGGCAATAAATACTGATAAAGTTGAGGAATGCTCATCAAACACTTATTTGGAACATCCCACAGGTGTGCAGGCTAATTGGGAACAGGTGGGTGCCATGATTGGCTATAAAAACAGCTTCCAAAAAAATGCTCAGTCTTTCACAAGAAAGGATGGGGCGAGGTACACCCCTTTGTCCACAACTGTGTGAGCAAATAGTCAAACAGTTTAAGAACAACCTTTCTCAAAGTGACATTGCAAGAAATTGTGGGATTCGAGCGTCTACGCTCCATAATATCATCAAAAGGTTCAGAGAATCTGGAGAAATCACTCCACGTAAGCGGCATGGCCGGAAACCAACATTGAACGACTGTGACCTTCCATCCCTCAGACGGCACTGTATAAAAAAAACGACATCAATCCTTAAAGGATATCACCACATGGGCTCAGGAACACTGAACCACTGTCACTAAGTACAGTTCGTCGCTACATCTGTAAGTGCAAGTTAAAGCTCTACTATGCAAAGCAAAAGCCGTTTATCAACAACATCCAGAAACGCCGCCGGCTTCTCTGGGCCCGAGATCATCTAAGATGGACTGATGCAAAGTGGAAAAGTGTTCTGTGGTCCGACGAGTCCACATTTCAAAATGTTTTTGGAAATATTCGACATTGTGTCATCCGGACCAAAGGGGAAGCGAACCATCCAGACTGTTATCAACGCAAAGTGTAAAAGCCAGCATGTGTGATGGTATGGGGGTGCATTAGTGCCCAAGGCATGGGTAACTTACACATTTGTGAAGGCACCATTAATGCTGAAAGGTACATACAGGTTTTGGAACAACATATGCTGCCATCTAGGCACCGTCTTTTTCATGGACGCCCCTGCTTATTTCAGCAAGACAACGCCAAGCCACATTTAACAGCGTTGCTTGGTAGTAAAATAGTGCGGGTACTTTCCTGGCCCGCCTGCAGTCCAGACGTGTCTGCCATGGAAAATGTGTGGCGCATTATGAAGCGTAAAATAGGACAGCGGAGACCCCGGACTGTTGAAGGACTGAAGCTCTACATAAAACAAGAATGGGAAAGAATTCCACTTTCAAATCTTCAACAATTAGTTTCCTCAGTTCCCAAATGTTTATTGAGTGTTGTTAAAAGAAAAGGTGATGTAACACAGTGGTGAACATGCCCTTTCCCAACTACTTTGGCACGTGTTGCAGCCAGGAAATTCTAAGTTAATTATTATTTGCCCAAAAAATAAAGTTTATCAGTTTGAACATCAAATATGTTGTCTTTGTAGCATATTCAACTGAATATGGCTTGAAAAGGATTTGCAAATTATTTTATATTTACATCCAACACAATTTCCCAACTCATATGGAAACGGGGTTTGTACTTTAAAAAAGTTTCCCTTCTGTGCTTCAGCGCTGATTGGATCGATCCCGCCAGCGCGATAAAGGGAGATGACACGTGCAAATTCCTGGTATTTAATAGAGAGCTCATATCGATTATCTCGGCGTGGTAATTGCGCTTAAACAAAATGTGTCCTTGATGAGGTTTGGCGACGCCACCATTACCTCCGCATTTGCTTCATTGCTCCCGGTGATGGAAAAGAACGCAGGAGAATAAAAAAAAGGTGTCATTGTTATTCCTTTCTCCGCCGTGAGTTGACCGTTCGCCGAAAAAGAAGACGGAGGTACCGGGCGCCAAATGTTCACATTCTATCTCGCAGGCAATGCACTTTGTTCCAGGTGACATAACGACAAAGAGCGCTCCTTTGGGGGACCGGAATGGCACGCCATTAGAGCGCCCGTTGGAATGGCCTCGCCTCGCCAGTGGCGGCGTGCTGACGGCGAGCGTGGATGGCATGTTTACGTGAGACATTACCGCGGTACCACGCTGGTGGGTCGCCACTAAAATGGGACAAAAAGATACCGTATATTCCGGAGCATAGGGCGCACTGGAGTCATGTTGTTATGGTTTTGTTCCTAAATGTAAAAGACCTCCTTGTGTGTTTTTCAACCACTGTGCCGCGACGGTCTGGTGTGCCGTGGGAGATGATCTAATTTCACCTATTCGGGTTAAAAATATTTTTTTGCAAACCAGTAATTATAGTCTGCAAATGATGTGTTGTTGTTGAGTGTCGGTGCAGAGTAACCGTGTAATACTCTTCCATACCAGTAGGTGGCAGACGGTAGCTAATTGCGGGAACAACGGGGAATTCTAGGTTTTGTGGGCGATCTTATTTACGTGCCTCCACTTAGTGACATTTATAATATAAAGTAGCGTAGAGTTCTTACTTATATCTGTCAATAAACTCACCCTGAAAGCACAAAAACATACCGGTGTAGTGAATTTACATTATTCACCCAAGGAACTTTAGTTATTAGAGAGTTCTGGTCGGATGTATTTTATCCACGGGACAAGTTTTGGGTGTTGTTGTTGCACTAGTGAGCCACGGATGACGAGTTGCTGCTCCGTTATTGATTGAAGTAAAGTCTGAATGTCTTTAAAACAGTTAGCGCCATCTTTTGACACTTCTTCCATTACCGTCCTTGCACGCTACACCGCTACAACAAAGATGACGCTGTCAAAGTGGAGGCACGTAGATGGGATCACCCACGAAACCCAGAATTCCCTGTAGTACCAACTTTTTCAAGACGCTACACTATTTTATTTGGTACAGGGTGTAATTATAAGTGTGACCAGTAGATGGGAGTCAAATAAGTCTCAAGTAAACAACACCAATATTTTATATGTTCCATTGAAAATATAAAACAATACACACGGCGCTCAAAAATATATCAAAATGTTTTAGTAGTAAATGTTTTAGTGCCATTTCTAATATAAAATAGCGTAAAGTTCTTACTTATATCCGTCAGCAAACTCACCCTGAAAGCACAAAAACATACCGGTGTAGTGAGTTTACATTATTCACCCGAGGAACTTTGGTTATTAGAAAGTTCCGGTCGGATGGTTTTTCACAGGACACATTTTTGGTGTTGTTTCCGATATTGGTTCAAGTCAAGTCCGAATGTCAATAAAACAGTTAACGCCATCTTTCGACACTTCTTCCACTCCCGTCCTTGCACGCTACACCGCTACGACAAAGATGACGGGGAGAAGATGCTGTCGAAGTGGAGGCACGTAAATAAGATCGCCCACAAAACCCAGAATTCCCTGCAGTAGCAACTTTTCCGAGACTACACACTATTTTATTCGGTACAGGGTGTAATTATAATTGTGACCAGTAGATGGGAGTCAAATAAGTCTCAAGTAAACAACACCAATATTTTATATGTTCCATTGAAAATATAAAACAATACACACGGCGCTCAAAAATCTATCAAAATGTTTTAGTAGTAAATGTTTTAGTGCCATTTCTAATATAAAGTAGCGTAAAGTTCTTACTTATATCTGTCAGCAAACTCACCATGAAAGCACAAAAACATACCGGTGTAGTGAGTTTACATTATTCACCCAAGGAACTTTGGTTATTAGAGAGGTCCGGTCGGACGGTTTTTCACAGGACACATTTTTGGTGTTGTTTCCGATATTGGTTCAAGTCAAGTCCGAATGTCATTAAAACAGTTAACGCCATCTTTCGACACTTCTTCCACTCCCGTCCTTGCACGCTACACCGCTACGACAAAGATGCCCACATCTGAGGTCCTCTCCAAGGTTTCTCATAGTCAGCATTGTCACTGGCGTCCCACTGGATGTGAATTCTCCCTGCCCACTGGGTGTGAGTTTTCCTTGCCCTTTTGTGGGTTCTTCCGAGGATGTCGTAGTCGTAATGATTTGTGCAGTCCTTTGAGACATTTGTGATTTGGGGCTATATAAATAAACATTGATTGATTGATTGATATTTCAAGTTAAAGTGTGAACGTAAAGCAAAGTGCGAACTAAGTATCTTTTCTTTTTAAAAATGTCTGCGGAGTAGCGGCGCACAATAGCGAAGGCGCCCCTTACCTCCCGGCCGCCACTGGCCTTGACTCATTTCTCCCATCATCGAGTCAATGACATCCATCTGTGGGCCGTGACATTACGGAGAAGCACTGGCGAGGAATGAGCAGGAGCCAAGAAGGAAGGGCTGGAGCCCAAACAACAACAAAAAGATTGAGGGTGTTGCAGGCAAGCCGGAGAGATTAAAGGGGGGGGGGGGAAGAAAAAGGGTGTTAGCTGGGTAGGGAGCTTAGAAGAAAGATGGAGAAGGAGCCGGCGAGAAAAGAGTGACGGGACGTGCGAGCGATTCCGTCAACGTCAGGACGAGGCGACGTCTGGTAGGGGGGTCGGGGGGGGGGGGGGGGGGTCGGCAGACACGGGTGAAGGAGCGGTGAAGCGGCTTTGATGGTGATGGGAGGGGCGAGGAGGCGAGTGCTTGAAAGAAAGAGCTCAATAGTTTAAAAGAGAAAAGAGTGGGATGACACTTATGTGTACGTGTCAAAGGGAAGGGGCGACGCCAAGGCGGAACTGCGGTTTACCAGGCTTATTTCAACCTTTGATGAATGTGTGGGGGTGTGTACGCTACCACAAGTGAATGTAAGTTTTACCAATCCTTCGCCGAATCCAAGGGAGAAGGCGAAGAGGCAAGCAGTCGGGGGCTGGAGAGAGGCAACGATGTCCGTGTCCAAGCAGGGGTCGAGGATCATACTTGCCAACCTTGAGACCTCCGAATTCGGGAGATGGGGGTGGGGGGTTGAAGTGGGCGGGGTTGGGGTGGTAGTGGGGGTGTATATTGTAGCGTCCTGGAAGAGTTAGTGCTGCAAAGGATTCTGGGTATTTGTTGTGTTGTGTTTATGTTGTGTTACGGTGCGGATGTTCTCGCGAAATGTGTTTGTCATTCTTGTTTGGTGTGGGTTCACAGTTTGGGGCTTATTTGTAACAGTGTTTATATGGCCACCCTCAGTGTGACCTGTATGGCTGTTGATCAAGTATGCATAGCATAGCCGGCACGCTGTTTGTTGGAGGAAAAACCGGACCTGACGACAGGTTGTAGAGGACACTAAAAGCAGTGCCTTTAAGGCACGCCCCCAAATGTTGCTGTCCGGGTGGAAATCGGGAGAAAGTCGGGAGAATGGTTGCCCCGGGAGATTTTCAGGAGGGGCACTGAAATTGGGGAGTCTACCGGGAAAATGGGGAGGGTTGGCAAGTATGTCGAGGATCGAGGGAGGCAAGCAGAGACAAGGCGAGACACTGTGGAACGCACAAAGGACATCAACAAGGGAACGAGGACGAGCACACAGAAGGCCGGCAAGGACCGATAGAGGGGTGCCAGACGTGATGCTTACTCAGGGAGATTGGCTACGTTCTGGCGAAGGTCTCTTGGGTCCACTGGCTTTAATGCCGCTCCCTCTCATCATGTCCAGGTGCGTTGATGCGCAATTGCCTGCAGCCCTGTTGCTGCATGGGCGTGCTGCGCTCAGCGCAAGCAGGGGCGTTTCTAAGCGTGCTGCCAGGGTTCAAGTCCGCGCCGTGACAGATACGGTTGTGATAAAACACTTGAGTTTGCTCTGTGGTGCTAAGTTGCTTTATCAGTAGGAAAATAACCTAAGAGTCTCGGACGTGCGGTCATTTTTTCATTAAACTGTGTTGTACATGTATTTTCTATGTCATATCTACATTTCCTTATCACGTGGAAGAGGCTGGCTTCCGGGGGCGGTGCATATAAGGGGCAGATGTTACTTATCTGGTCGGCGGTCTGCTCAGGGTCACCACACTCGGATGCCGCATCGTCCGCCAAGCCCTACGTCTTCATTGATGACCCAAAGCGACCGACCCCAGCCCGTAGACGGTTCAGCGTGGTCCATTGCCGGTGTGGTAGGTCATCTCCTCCGATGGCACCATCTCCTGGGTCCCAAATGTAGCGGTAGACTCGGGGAGGACCCGGCCAACTCCCACTCCTGTTTCCAAGCTGCTGCCAAGCATGCACCTCTGGAGATGTCCTCAGAGGTGTAGATGAGCATCTCTTCTGCTGCCTTCTTGTAGGGGTGACAGGATTTGAGTCTGCTTGGAGGTGCTGGTGTTACTGTGGTGGTGTGCAAGATATTTTTGTGACTTACTAGCCAGGGCGAGGGTGGCAGCCTCCCGCCAGCAGGAGAGACACAGGGGTAGGCTTCGTGCATCCAGTTATTATCCGGGGGGAGGTATTAATAGTTACGTCGACCTTTCTCGCATGAAGGCTTCTGCTCCAGACTGCAGGAAGCTGATATGAAAATGCTGCTTGATGTTGCCCCTATCGTCTTTTGGTTGCAGTGGCTGGTCTCTGGGTCTTGCTGCGTAGTCATACCTGAGACTTATTTCCCTCCGACTACTTAAGCTTTTCAGTCCCTCCAATCGGCGCCAGTAGGTTTCCTGATGATTCACCGTTCCAGTCGTGTACATCTTCTCTGCTTTGGCTCCTTCTCCTTCCCTGTGGCTCCCTGTGTACTGGTAGTCGTTACTTTTCCCTTCCTCACGCCTAAAGTGGGCTTTGGTGGTGTAAATCTCTTCGTGACAAACGATTTGGTTGGCATCGTGATACATGGGTTACAATGCCATTCAATGAACGATTCGATTCTATGGTTAACATTTGTTGACGGACAATAACCTGGCAATAACCAAACAGACAGAGGGAAAAGCCTCTCATTGTCTTCTAGCCGGTCTGCCCCACCTTCTGCCCAGTAAATTTCCTGATGGTTCACCCTTCCAGTCGTGTACATCTTCTCTGCTTTGGCTCCTTCTCCTTCCCGGTGGCTCCCTGTGTACTGGTCGTTGTTACTTTTCCCTTCCTCACGCCTAAAGTGGGCTTTGGTGGTGTAAATCTCTTCCTGACAAACGATTTGGTTGGCATCGTGATACATGGGTTACAATGCCATTCAATGAACGATTCGATTCTATGGTTAACATTTGTTGACGGACAATAACCTGGCAATAACCAAACAGACGGAGGGAAAAGCCGGTCTGCCCCACCCTCTGCCCAGTAGATTTCCTGGTGGTTCACCCTTCCAGTCGTGTACATCTTCTCTGCTTTGGCTCCTTCTCCTTCCCTGTAGCTCCCTGTGTACTGGTAGTTGTTACTATTCCCTTCCTCACGCCTAAAGTGGTATTGGTGGTGTAAATCTCTTCGTAACAAACGATTTGGTTGGCATCGTGATACATGGGTTACAATGCCATTCAATGAACGATTCAATTCTATGGTTAACATTTGTTGACGGACAATAACCTGGCAATAACCAAACAGACAGAGGGAAAAGCCTCTCATCGTCTTCTAGCCGGTCTGCCCCACCCTCTGCCCAGTAGACTTCCTGATGATTCACCGTTCCAGTCGTGTACATCTTCTCTGCTTTGGCTCCTTCTCCTTCACTGTGGCTCCCTGTGTACTGGTAGTTGTTACTTTTCCCTTCCTCATTCCTAAAGTGGGCTTTGGGGATGTAATTCTCTTCCTGACGAACGATTTGGTTGGCATCGTGATACATGGGTTACAATGCCATTCAATGAACGATTCAATTCTATGGTTAACATTTGTTGACGGACAATAACTTTGCAATAACCAAACAGACAGAGGGAAAAGCCTCTCATTGTCTTCTAGCCGGTCTGCCCCACCCTCTGCCCAGTAGACTTCCTGATGATTCACCCTTCCAGTCGTGTACATCTTCTCTGCTTTGGCTCCTTCTCCTTCACTGTGGCTCCCTGTGTACTGGTCGTTGTTACTTTTCCCTTCCTCATTCCTAAAGTGGGCTTTGGTGGTGTAAATCTCTTCGTGGCAAACGATTTGGTTGGCATCGTGATACATGGGTTACAATGCCATTCAATGAACGATTCGATTCTATGGTTGACATTTGTTGACGGACAATAACCTGGCAAAAGCCTCTCATCGTCTTCTAGCCGGTCTGCCCCACCTTCTGCCCAGTAGATTTCCTGATGGTTCACCCTTCCAGTCGTGTACATCTTCTCTGCTTTGGCTCCTTCTTCTTTCCTGTGGCTCCCTGTGTACTGGTAGTTGTTACTTTTCTGCACTTTCTGTGTGCTATCTCTCTTCCTCATGCCAAAAGTGTGCTTTGGGCATGTAAATCTCTTTGTGACGAACGATTTGGTTGGCATCGTGATACATGGGTTACAATAAAATGCAATGGACGATTCGATTCTATGGTTAACATTTGTTGACGGACACATTCTTTTTTACACCGCTACACAACATAAGCATTCTTTCCTGTGCCATAAACTCCTCAGGGTAGAGGATAATTAGTTCGGATCTTGGCACCCAGCGCTCGGACCAGATCTATCCAAGCTAAGTCTATGAGCATGAACTGTTGAAAACTACTGGGATGAGAGGCTAAGAGTCTTTCAACTCAACTGAACAGTTGAATGCCTTAAGAACAATAACCGGACAAACAGAGGGAAAAGCCTCTCATCGTCTTCTAGCCGGTCTGCCCCACCTTCTGCCCAGTAGATTTCCTGATGGTTCACCCTTCCAGTCGTGTACATCTTCTCTGCTTTGGCTCCTTCTCTTTTCCTGTGGCTCCCTGCCTATGGGTAATTGTTACTTTTCTGCACTTTCTGTGTGCGACCTCTCTTCCTCATGCCTAAAGTGTGCTTTGGGGATGTAAATCTCTTTATGATGAATGATTTGACTCACATCGTGATACATGGGTTACAATGCCATTCAATGAACGGTCCGATCCGGTGGCCATGTACTGCTTGCCTGTGTATCGGCTGGGGACATCTCTGCGCTGCTGATCCGCCTCCGCTTGGGATGGTTTTCTGCTGGCTCCGCTATGAACGGGACTCTCGCTGCTGTGTTGGATCCGCTTTGGACTGGACTCTCTCGACTGTGTTGGATCCAATATGGACTGAACTTTCACAGTATCATGTTAGACCCGCTCGACATCCATTGCTTTCCTCCTCTCCAAGGTTCTCATAGTCTTCATTGTCACCGACGTCCCACTGGGTCATTATTGTCACCGATGTCCCACTGGGTGTGAGTTTTCCTTGCCCTTATGTGGGCCTACCGAGGATGTGGTAGTGGTTTGTGCAGCCCTTTGAGACACTAGTGATTTAGGGCTATATAAGTAAACATTGATTGATTGATTGATTTGTTGACGGACATATTCTTTTTCACAGCACCAAACAACATAAGCATTCTTTCCTGTGCATACACTCCTCCTGTTATAGGATGAATAGTTAGGACCTCGGCACCAAGCGCTCAGACCAGATCAATCCAAGCTAAGTCTATGAGCATGAACTGTTGGAAACTACTGGGATGAGAGGCTAAGCGTCTTTCAACTCAACTGAACAGTTGAATGCCATGAGAACAATAACCTGACAATAACCGGACAAACAGAGGGAAAAGCCTCTCATCGTCTTCTAGCCGGTCTGCCCCACCTTCTGCCCAATAGATTTCCTGATGGTTCACCCTTCCAGTCGTGTACATCTTCTCTACTTTGGCTCCTTCTCCTTCCACCGTGGTAGAATGGTGACGATATATGGAATCATACAAAACGAGGTCACACTGTATGCTCGCGTGTCTTCCACAATGTCCCGAGCACAAACTATAGGGGGCGCCACATATGTCATTGTGACGGACTCGTGCCGTCTTCTTGCGGGTTCCATGGACCACCAAGGAAGGACATCCTATCTTGCCGTACCATATGTCCCGGCAAGAAATCTGCGTTCAAAAGACTCCGGCTTATTAGTGATTCATAGAGCCCAAAAAAAAGTCTGCGGGCTATAGAGCGTTTTCCGTTCGGGCTCCAGTACTCTGGAATGCCCTCCCGGTAACAGTTCGAGATGCTACCTCAGTAGAAGCATTTAAGTATCACCTTAAAACTCATCTGTATACTCTAGCCTTTAAATAGACCTCCTTTTTAGACCAGTTGATCTGCCGCTTCTTTTCTTTTTTCTCCTATGTCCCCCCCTCCCTTGTGGAGGGGGTCCAGTCCGATGACCATGGATGAAGTACTGGCTGTCCAGAGTCAAGACCCAGGATGGACCGCTCGTCGGGACCCAGGATGGACCGCTCGCCTGTGTATCGGTTGGGGACATCTCTACGCTGCTGATCCACCTCCGCTTGAGATGGTTTCCTGTGGATGGGACTCTCGCTGCTGTCTTGGATCCGCTTGAACTGAACTCTGGCGGCTGTGTTGGAGCCACTATGGATTGAACTTTCACAGTATCCTGTTAGACCCGCTCGACATCCATTGCTTTCGGTCCCCTAGAGGGGGGAGGGGGGGGGTTGCCCACATCTGAGGTCCTCTCCAAGGTTTCTCATAGTCAGCATTGTCACTGGCGTCCCACTGGATGTGAATTCTCCCTGCCCACTGGGTGTGAGTTTTCCTTGCCCTTTTGTGGGTTCTTCCGAGGATGTCGTAGTCGTAATGATTTGTGCAGTCCTTTGAGACATTTGTGATTTGGGGCTATATAAATAAACATTGATTGATTGATTGATTGATGATTGACAGACTCGTGCCGTCTTCTTGCGGGTTCCATGGACCACCAAGGAAGGACATGATTTTGAGCAGGTTTGACTTGCTTTATTTTTCAACACAAGCTAGTCTGCGGTCAGGTCGCTTTTCCGCTGCGTCTCCCGTCTGCTTTTTAAGCAGCACGTACCTCCGTCCAACTATTGCGCTCTGTCTCCGTCGTTGTATGTTTTTCTCACCCCGCACCATCACCACCCCCGTTCTCTTCTCCCTCTCCCCTTTTATACAGCGAGAGGAGATACGTTAATAGTGTCCAGGTGCGCGATCCACACACCTGATCTTGTTTTTGGCGTCGCTCCCTGCACGCTCCGCCTCGCCGCTCGCTCCCCATCCCCGCCTCCTCGCCGCCATCTTGGGCCGGGCTCCAGCGTGCCCTGCCTGTCTGTCAGACCGTCGACTCCGCCTCTCCACGGTCGTGCCTGTCATAGAGAATGTGTGTTTGGACAACCGCGGCTGAGAGGTATGAGGCGTATGATGTGCTCATAAAAAAGGGTCTTCTATCCAAGACGTGATGATCTGGGAAATAAGTTGGAAGGTTGACTCAGTCTGTCCGTGTTATTAGTCTAGCTCTGTTAGACCATGTAATAGCCTCACAGCACTACGGGGTGGTCACTTTTTTTTTTTCAAGACTAAAAGACTTTGCCCAGTGTGACATCCTGACACGGATGTTGTTGGTCATACAGCAAAACACACTGCATGCATTACTGTGTATCCTTGTTGTCGTTTTTTTAAACCGTGGATACATAAGTGCTGATTTTGCTCTTCCAAACACTTCCAACTGTGCATTTTCCTCTGCCGTCATCTCCTCGGCTCGCCTCGATTTGTCGCACATTTTAACTTTGCATCGCCTGCGCTGATCCTTTTTTTTAATCGCTGCCAAATCCAAAAAACAAAAACAAAACTAAACAGCAAGGTAGCACAAAAAGACAGCGACAAACCTTTTGGTCAAAATCAATCAATCAATCAATCAATCAATGTTTATTTATACAGCCCTGAATCACAAGTGTCTCAAAGGGCTGCACAAGCCACAACGAGATCTTGGGCTCAGATCCCACATCAGGGCAAGGAAAAACTCAAACCCCAGTGGGATGTCAATGTGAATGACTATGAGAAACCTTGGAGAGGACCGCAGATGTGGGGAGACCGGATGCAATGGATGTTGAGTGGGTCTAGCATATATTGTGAAAGTCCAGTCCATAGTGGATCTAACATTATAGTGTGAGTCCAGTCCATAGTGGATCTAACATAATAGTGAGAGTCCAGTCCATACTGGATCTAACATAACAGTGAGAGTCCAGTCCATAGTGGATCTAACATAACAGTGAGAGTCCAGTCCATAGTGGATCTAACATAATAGTGAGAGTCCAGTACATAGTGGATCTAACATAATAGTGAGAGTCCAGTCCATAGTGGATCTAACATAGTAGTGAGAGTCCAGTCCATAGTGGATCTAACATAATAGTGTGAGAGTCCAGTCCATAGTGGATCTAACATAATAGTGTGAGAGTCCAGTCCATAGTGGATCTAACATAATAGTGAGAGTCCAGTCCATAGTGGATATAACATAATAGTGATAGTCCAGTCCATAGTGGATCTAACATAATAGTGAGAGTCCAGTCCATAGTGGATCTAACATAACAGTGAGAGTCCAGTCCATAGTGGATCTAACATAATAGTGAGAGTCCAGTCCATAGTGGATCTAACATAATAGTGAGAGTCCAGTCCATAGTGGATCTAACATAATAGTGAGAGTCCAGTCCATAGTGGATCTAACATAATAGTGAGAGTCCAGTCCATAGTGGATCTAACATAATAGTGAGAGTCCAGTCCATAGTGGATCTAATATAATAGTGAGAGTCCAGTCCTTATTGGATCTAACATAATAGTGTGAGAGTCCAGTCCATAGTGGATCTACCATAATAGTGAGAGTCCAGTCCATAGTGGATCTACCATAATAGTGTGAGTCCAGTACATAGTGGATCTAACATAATAGTGAGAGTCCAGTCCATAGTGGATCTAACATAATAGTGAGAGTCCAGTCCATAGTGGATCTAACATAATAGTGAGAGTCCAGTCCATAGTGGATCTAACATTATAGTGAGAGTCCAGTCCATAGTGGATCTAACATAATAGTGAGAGTCCAGGCCATAGTGGATCTAACATAATAGTGAGAGTCCAGTCCTTATTGGATCTAACATAATAGTGTGAGAGTCCAGTCCATAGTGGATCAACATAATAGTGTGAGAGTCCAGTCCATAGTGGATCTACCATAATAGTGTGAGTCCAGTCCATAGTGGATCTAATATGATAGTGAGAGTCCAGTCCATAGTGGATCTAACATAATAGTGAGAGTCCAGTCCATAGTGGATCTAACATAATAGTGAGAGTCCAGTCCATAGTGGATCTAACATAATAGTGAGAGTCCAGTCCATAGTGGATCCAACATAATTGTGTGAGTCCAGTCCATAGTGGATCCAACATAATAGTGAGAGTCCAGTCCAGAGTGGATCTAACATAATAGTGTGAGAGTCCAGTCCATAGTGGATCTAACATAATAATGTGAGAGTCCAGTCCATAGTGGATCTAACATAATAGTGAGAGTCCAGTCCATAGTGGATCTAACATAATAATGTGAGAGTCCAGTCCATAGTGGATCTAACATAATAGTGAGAGAGTCCAGTCCATAGTGGATCCAACATAATAGTGAGAGTCCAGTCCATAGTGGATCTAACATAATAGTGTGAGAGTCCAGTCCATAGTGGATCTAACATAATAGTGTGAGAGTCCAGTCCATAGTGGATCTAACATAATAGTGTGAGAGTCCAGTCCATAGTGGATCTAACATAATAGTGAGAGTCCAGTCCATAATGGAGCTAACATAATAGTGTGAGAGTCCAGTCCATAGTGGATCTAACATAATAGTGAGAGTCCAGTCCATAGTGGATCTAACATAATAGTGTGAGAGTCCAGTCCATAGTGGATCTAACATAATAGTGTGAGAGTCCAGTCCATAGTGGATCTAACATAATAGTGAGAGTCCAGTCCATAATGGAGCTAACATAATAGTGTGAGAGTCCAGTCCATAGTAGATCTAACATAATAGTGAGAGTCCAGTCCATAGTGGATCTAACATAATAATGTGAGAGTCCAGTCCATAGTGGATCTAACATAATAGTGAGAGTCTAGTCCATAGTGGATCTAACATAATAGTGAGACTCCAGTCCATAGTGGATCTAACATAACAGTGTAAGAGTCCAGTCCATAGTGGATCCAACATAATAGTGAGAGTCCAGTCCATAGTGGATCTAACATAACAGTGTGAGAGTCCAGTCCATAGTGGATCTAACATAATAGTGTGAGAGTCCAGTCCATAGTGGATCTAACATAATAGTGAGAGTCCAGTCCATAGTGGATCTAACATAATAGTGTGAGAGTCCAGTCCATAGTGGATCTAACATAATAGTGTGAGTCCAGTCCATAGTGGATCTAACATAATAGATAGAGTTCAGTCCATAGTGGATCTAACATAATAGTGAGAGTCCAGTCCATAGTGGATCCAACATAATAGTGAGAGTTCAGTCCATAGTGGATCTAACATAATAGTGTGAGAGTCCAGTCCATAGTGGATCCAACATAATAGTGAGAGTCCAGTCCATAGTGGATCTAACATAATAGTGTGAGAGTCCAGTCCATAGTGGATCCAACATAATAGTGAGAGTTCAGTCCATAGTGGATCTAACATAATAGTGTGAGAGTCCAGTCCATAGTGGATCTAACATTATAGTGTGAGAGTCCAGTCCATAGTGGATCTAACATAATAGTGTGAGAGTCCAGTCCATAGTGGATCTAACATAATAGTGTGAGAGTCCAGTCCATAGTGGATCTAACATAATAGTGTGAGAGTCCAGTCCATAGTGGATCTAACATAATAGTGAGAGTTCAGTCCATAGTGGATCTAACATAATAGTGTGAGAGTCCAGTCCATAGTGGATCCAACATAATAGTGAGAGTCCAGTCCATAGTGGATCTAACATAATAGTGTGAGAGTCCAGTCCATAGTGGATCCAACATAATAGTGAGAGTTCAGTCCATAGTGGATCTAACATAATAGTGTGAGAGTCCAGTCCATAGTGGATCCAACATAATAGTGAGAGTCCAGTCCATAGTGGATCTAACATAATAGTGTGAGAGTCCAGTCCATAGTGGATCCAACATAATAGTGAGAGTTCAGTCCATAGTGGATCTAACATAATAGTGTGAGAGTCCAGTCCATAGTGGATCCAACATAATAGTGAGAGTCCAGTCCATAGTGGATCTAACATAATAGTGTGAGAGTCCAGTCCATAGTGGATCCAACATAATAGTGAGAGTCCAGTCCATAGTGGGGCCAGCAGGAGACCAAACCGAGCAGAGACAGGTCAGCAGTGCAGAGATGTCTTCAACCGATGCACAGACAAGCGGTCCACCCCGGGTCTCGACTCTGGACAGCCAGCACTTCATCCATGGCCACCAGACCTGTGACCTGTGTGTGTGTGTGTGTGTGTGAAAACAAACGGCAGATCAACTGGTCTAAAAAGGGGGGTCTATTTAAAGGCTCGAGTATAGAAATCAGTTTTAAGATGGGACTTAAAAGCTTTGCTCACAATGTTCTCCAGGGAGCGAAACAGAATTAAGTTGAGAAGATAGAATGTTAGGACGTGATAAAGATTCTCTGCGGACAAAGAAAAGGTGTTCAATTCCCGCTGCTGCACCATGAAGTGCAACTGGAGTGAGAAGGTAGACTTCCTCAATCACTGACTGCAGCTTAGACCAACATCCTCTCTCCCGTGTTAGTCAGGCCGTGCCAGCTTGCCAAGTAGCAGACTGCTTCTGTCACCTTGACAGCCGACACCATGTCATTTAATCAATTATCAAAGAAAAAAACCCGCATTGAGGACGACAGTCTTAAGGGAACTCATGAGGCCCACATTCCTCGCGCTTTACCAGACACCTGAAATGTGACAGTGGAGAGGTGGTGCCGATGGTCTGACGGAGCGGCAGCCTGGCCCAAGTCGGCGGCGAGGAGGCGGAGATGACGATCGAGCGGAGAGGCGGGCGTGCCGGAAGCGACGCCACAATCAATCAATCAATGTTTATTTATATAGCCCCAAATCACAAATGTCTCAAAGGACTGCACAAATCATTACGACTACAACATCCTCGGAAGAACCCACAAAAGGGCAAGGAAAACTCACACCCAGTGGGCAGGGAGAATTCACATCCAGTGGGACGCCAGTGACAATGCTGACTATGAGAAACCTTGGAGAGGACCTCAGATGTGGGCAACCCCCCCCCCCCCTCTAGGGGACCGAAAGCAATGGATGTGGAGCGGGTCTAACATGATACTGTGAAAGTTCAATCCATAGTGGCTCCAACACAGCCGCGAGAGTTCAGTTCAAAGCGGATCCAAGACAGCAGCGAGAGTTCCGTCCACAGGAAACCACCCCAAGCGGAGGCGGATCAGCAGCGTAGAGATGTCCCCAACCGATACACAGACGAGCGGTCCATCCTGGGTCCCGACTCTGGACAGCCAGTACTTCATCCATGGTCATCGGACCAGACCCCCTCCACAAGGGAGGGGGGGACATAGGAGAAAAAAGAAAAGAAGCGGCAGATCAACTGGTCTAAAAAGGAGGTCTATTTAAAGGCTAGAGTATACAAATGAGTTTTAAGGTGAGACTTAAATGCTTCTACTGAGGTAGCATCTCCAACTGTTACCGGGAGGGCATTCCAGAGTACTGGAGCCCGAACGGAAAACGCTCTATAGCCCGCAGACTTTTTTGGGGCTCTAGGAATCACTAATAAGCCGGAGTCTTTTGAAGGCCGATTTCTTGCCGGGACATATGGTACAATACAATCGGCAAGAAAGGATGGAGCTAGACCGTGTAGTATTTTATACGTAAGTAGTAAAACCTTAAAGTCACATCTTAAGTGCACAGGAAGCCAGTGCAGGTGAGCCAGTATAGGTATATATGTATGTATATATGTATATAAAGGTATATACAGTATAGGTATATATGTATGTATATATGTATATAAAGGTATATACAGTATAGGTATATATGTATGTATATATGTATATAAAGGTATATACAGTATAGGTATATATGTATATAAAGGTATATACAGTATAGGTATATATGTATGTATAGGTATATACAGTACAGGCGTAATGTAATCAAACTTTCTTTAATTTGGCCCTTAAGGCAATATCATATTAACATTAGATCTGGCCCGCCGGTATCCACAGGAGTCCTTTGCAACGTTTTGTAACGTTTTATTATTCTTTATTATTATTCCGCTCCTTCGCACCCTAATTTGACCCCCTTAACATGCTTCAAAACTCACCAAATTTGACACACACGTCGGTCTGGCAAACCTTCCCAACTTATTAAGCAACCAAACCCCAAAAATGAAAATTGCGCGCTAGCGCCCCCTAGAAAAAAAAACAGACTGCTTGTAACTTCCGTTAGGAATGTCGTAGAGACATGAAACAAAAACCTCTATGTAGGTCAGACTTAGACCTAGATTCCCCATTAGAAACTTCTATACCTAAAATCAACAGGAAGTTGGCAAAAACCCATTCAAAGCAACATTTTCACAAAAAATGCTATTTTTGCCTCTTTGAGCTGTAATTTGACCCCCTTAAAATGCTTCAAAAGTCACCAAACTTGGCACACACATCAGGACTGGCAAAAATTGCGATCTAATGAAAAAAACAAACCCGAAAATTAAAAAATGCGCTCTAGCGCAATTTTTTAATCAAACACAGAAAAAACTGCTCCTAGGAAGAGAAAACAGACAAAACTGCTTGTAACTTCCGGTAGGAAGGTCGGAGAGACCTGAAACAAAAAACTCTATGTAGGTCTCACTTAGACCTACATTTTAATAAATGACATCTGTCAGTTAACAACAACAGGAAGTTAAAAATTACCCCCTTCAAAATAAAAAAATTGTAAACACCCGTCACCTTTTTTCAAACATTATCTCCTCTGAGCTCGTTTGTCGTTTCGGCTTCAAACTCACACAGGAGAGAGTTTGAACCCTTCTGATTAGAAATTATTGAAACATTTTTGATTATTCTCCGGTTTTGATTTGACGCACCTTCAAAGAACCCCTGGGCAAAATTACCTAAAAAATGACATTTTTGTCTCTTTGAGCTGTTATTTGACCCCCTTAAAATGCTTCTAAACCCACCAAACTTGACACACACATCAGGTCTGACAAAAATTGCGATCTGATGAAAAAACCTAAACTCAAAACTCAAAATTGCGCTCTACCGCCCCCCTAGGAATACAACACGGACAAACTGCTCCTAGGAAGAAAACACAGACAAAACTGCTTGTAACTTCCGGTAGGAATGTCAGAGGGACATGAAACAAAAAACACTATGTAGGTCTCACTTAGACCTACATTTTAATAATTAACATACTTTAGCAAAAATCAACAGGAAGTTTGATATTTTCACTTCAATACAACAACTGCATTACTTTCACAATGCATTAGATTCTCAAAATAGTGGCTCCAAGGCGTCTTCTAACGCTTATCCGGCCGTGGGTCTCGGGGGCAGCAGCCAAAGGCGGACCCGACCAACGCTGCTTGCAGCTTTAATTATTCTTTATTATTCCGCACCTTCGCACCCTAATTTGACCCCCTTAACGTGCTTCAAAACTCACCATATTTGACACACACGTCAGTCCGGCAAACCTTCCCAACTTATTAAGCAACCAAACCCCAAAAATCAAAATTGCACGCTAGCGCCCCCTAGGAAGAAACAAAAAACAGACTGCTTGTAACTTCCGCTAGCAATGTCGTAGAGACATGAAACAAAAACCTCTATGTAGGTCTGACTTAGACCTAAATTTCCAATTGAAACGTCTATAGCAAAAATCAACAGGAAGTTGCCAAAAACCCCTTCGAAGCAAAATTTGCCTAAAAAAATGCAATTTTTGCCTCTTTGCGCTGTAATTTGACCCCTTTAAAATGTTTCAAAACTCACCAAACAATTTTTGAATAAAACACGGAAAAAACTGCTCCTAGGAAGAAAACACAGACAAAACTGCTTGTAACTTCCGGTAGGAATGTCGGAGAGACATTAAACAAAAACTTCTATGTAGGTCTCACTTAGACCTACATTTCAATAATTGACAGCCTTCAGCGAAAATCAACAGGAAGTTGGCAATTACCCCTTCAAAACAAAAGTTTTGTAAAAACCCGTCACCTTTCTTCAAACATTATCTCCTCTGAGCCCGTTTGTCGTTTCGGTTTCAAACTCGCACAGGAGAGAGTTTGAACCCTTCTGATTAAAAGTTACTGAAAGAGTTTTGATAAGTGCTCCGGTTTTGATTTTATGACCCTTCAAATATCAACTGCGCTGACGCTGCTGCGCTGCTGTTGTCTCAAGATGGCTACTACCACTGGACAAAAGTATTGGGACCCTTAGAACTAACACTAAGCAAAAGTATTGGGACACTTAGGACTAACAGTAGACAATGACAATGTGAAATGGAATTAATTCTTTTTTGTCCTCAAAATTCTACACACAATACCCTATAATAATAGCAGCTACTATCCATGCTTCTACCGCTTATCCGGGTTTGAGTCCCGGGGGCAGCAGCCAAAGGCGGACCCGTCCAACGCTGCTTGCAGCTTTAATTACTATTTGAAACTCGATTTTGCATGTCACTATAAAGTAACATAAGCCCTGCTTGTTCAATATTCATTGCAAAACTTGTTTATGTCCTATTAAAAGGTTAATTTGTTAAATTTTGGCCCGCGGCTTTGTTCAGTTTTTAAATTTTGGCCCACTCTGTATTTGAGTTTGACACCCCTGTCTTAACCTGACAAGGGCTTGTAAAATCAAAATGGTGTCTTTTTCGAACATTTTCCTGCCATTGATGGATGGATATTTTGCTAGTGTTTATTTTCGCATAGCAGTTTGGATCCAGCCAGAGTATTTAGGCTTTGTTCAAAGAGAGGAAATGGAGCGAGTGAATCAACACACAGCCAGAGCATTTTATGTGGCATCTGTTTTCCGTTCCTTTGCCGGGCACAAAGGGCTGGCCCGCTGCCGGCGCGGCACGGCGGCCAATCGGTCTCGGGCCGAACTGGAGCCGTGCAATCTGGTCCTTCGCGAGGGATGCAACTGTTGAGCGCCACATGAGGACTCGTAGGTTTTTTTCTCAATTTTGGGCTGGAAAACCACAATATCATTTTTCTGTTGGACTCTTTGGTTGTGCCGTTTATGTCGACAACCAATTTATATTAAACTAAACCATCTTATTACTAAACGAGTGTCCACTTAAGTCAGGGGTGTCGAGTTCCTCGGGTGAATAATGTAAACTCACTACACCGGTATGTTTTAGTGCTTTCATGGCGAGTTTGCTGACAGATATAAGTAAGAACTTTACACTACTTTATATTAGAAATGTCACTAAAATATTTGCTACTAAAACATTTTGATAGATGTGTGTATTGTTTTATATTTTCAATGGAACATTTAAAATGTTGGTGTTGTTTACTTGAGACTTATCTCTTATTATTTGACTCCCATCTACTGGTCAAACTTATAATTACACCCTCTACCAAATAAAATGGTGTAGCGTCTCGGAAAAGTTGGTACTGCAGGGAATTCTGGGTTTCGTGGGCGATCTAATTTACGTGCCTCCACTTCTTTGTTGGAGCGGTGTAGCGTGCAAGGACGGCAATGGAAGAAATGTCAAAAGATGGCGCTAACTGTTTTAAAGACATTGAGACTTCAATCAATAACGGAGCAGCATCTCCTCATCCGTGGCTCACTAGTGCAACAACAACACCCGAAACTTGTCCCGTGGAAAAAATACGTCCGACTGGAACTCTCTAATAACTAATGCAGTCTACATGTATCCCTTATGTGTGACTGCCATTATATTGCAGTCTACCCGTTTCTCTTATGTGTGACTGCCATCTAAATGCAGTCTACACATATCTAATATGTGTGACTGCCATCATATTGCAGTCTACACGTCTTTCTTATGTGTGACTGCCATCATATTGCAGTCTTCATGTATCCCTTATGTGTGACTGCCATCATATTGCAGTCTACATGTATCTCTTATGCGTGACTGCCATCATATTGCTGTATACACGTATCTCTTAAGTGTGACTGCCATCATATTGCAGTCTAAAATACCTCTTATGTGTGACTGCCATCATATTGCAGGCTACACGTATCTCTTATGTGTGACTGCCATCATTTTGGAGTCCACTCGTATCTCTTATGTGTGACTGCAATCATATTGCAATCTACACGTATCTAATATGTGTGACTGCCATCATATTGCAGTTTACACGTATCTCTTATGTGTGACTGCCATCATATTACACTCTACACGTCTCTCTTATGTGTGACTGCCATCATTTTGGAGTCCACTCGTATCTCTTATGTGTGACTGCCATCATATTGCAGTCTACACGTATCTAATATGTGTGACTGCCATCATATTGCAGTCTACACGTATCTCTTATGAGTGACTGCCATCATACTGCACTCTACACGTTTCTCTTATATGTGACTGCCATCATATTGCAGTCTACATGTATCTCTTATGTATGACTGCCATCATATTGTAGTTGACACGTATCTCATATGTGTGACTGCCATCATATTGCAGTCTACACATCTCTCTTATGTGTGACTGCCATCATATTACACTCTACACGTCTCTCTTATGTGTGACTGCCATCATATTGCAGTCTACACGTATCTAATATGTGTGACTGCCATCATATTGCAGTCTACACGTATCTCTTATGTGTGACTGCCATCATATTACACTCTACACGTCTCTCTTATGTGTGACTGCCATCATATTGCAGTCTACACGTATCTAATATGTGTGACTGCCATCATATTGCAGTCCACATGGATCTCTTATGTGTGACTGCCATCATATTGCAGTTTACACATATCTCTTATGTGTGACTGCCACCATAATGCAGTCTACACGTATCTCTTATGTGTGACTGCCATCATATTGCAGTCTACACGTATCTAATATGTGTGACTGCCATAATATTTCAGTCTACACGTCTCTCTTATGTGTGACTGCCATCATATTGTAGTCTACACGTATCTCTTATGTGTGACTGCCATCATATTGCAGTCTACACGTATCTAATATGTGTGACTGCCATCATATTGCAGTCCACACATATCTCTTATGTGTGACTGCCATCATATTGCAGTCTACATGTATCTCTTATGAGTGACTGCCATCATATTGCAGTCTACATGTATCTCTTATGAGTGACTGCCATCATACTGCACTCTACACGTTTCTCTTATATGTGACTGCCATCATATTGCAGTCTACATGTATCTCTTATGTATGACTGCCATCATATTGTAGTTGACACGTATCTCATATGTGTGACTGCCATCATATTGCAGTCTACACGTCTCTCTTATGTGTGACTGCCATCATATTACACTCTACACGTCTCTCTTATGTGTGACTTCCATCATATTGCAGTCTACACGTATCTCTTATGTGTGACTGCCATCATATTACACTCTACACATCTCTCTTATGTGTGACTGCCATCATATTGCAGTCTACACGTATCTAATATGTGTGACTGCCATCATATTGCAGTCCACATGGATCTCTTATGTGTGACTGCCATCATATTGCAGTTTACACATATCTCTTATGTGTGACTGCCACCATAATGCAGTCTACACGTATCTCTTATGTGTGACTGCCATCATATTGCAGTCTACACGTATCTAATATGTGTGACTGCCATCATATTGCAGTCTACACGTATCTAATATGTGTGACTGCCATAATATTTCAGTCTACACGTCTCTCTTATGTGTGACTGCCATCATATTGTAGTCTACACGTATCTCTTATGTGTGACTGCCATCATGTTGCAGTCTTCACATATCTCTTATGCGTGACTGCCATCATATTGCAGTCTTCACGTATCTCTTATGTATGACTGCCATCATTTTGCAGTCTACACGTATCTCTTATGTGTGACTGCCATCATATTGCAGTCTTCACGTATCTCTTATGTATGACTGCCATCATGTTGCAGTCTTCACATATCTCTTATGCGTGACTGCCATCATGTTGCAGTCTTCACATATCTCTTATGTATGACTGCCATCATTTTGCAGTCTACACATATCTCTTATGCGTGACTGCCATCATATTGCAGTCTTCACGTATCTCTTATGTATGACTGCCATCATATTGCAGTCTACACATATCTCTTATGTGTGACTGCCATCATTTTGCAGTCTACACATATCTCTTATGTGTGACTGCCATCTACTGGTCACACTTATCATTCCACCACGTACCAAATAAAATATCTTCGAGGACCAGCATCATCCCGTACATTAGGCACACCGGGTTATAAGGCACACTGTCGAGTTTTTCAGGAAATAAAAGGACTTTAAGTGCACCTTATAGTCCAGAAAATACGGGGATCTGGTCAAAATTTTACACACATTTGTAAGCACTCTAGAGACGTGTACTATAAAAATGTGAGCCGTTACCTCCCTGCTTGGTACTCCGCATCAAGGGTTGGAATTGGGGGGTTACATCACCCAAAAATTATTCCCGGGCGCGGCCACCGCTGCTGCTCACTGCTCCCCTCACCTCCCAGGGGGTCAAATGCAGAGAATAATAAGCCACACTTTGTCTGTGTGTGTGTGTGACTATCATTGGCATTTTAACTTAACACCTAGGCAGTCTGATAGTTTATATATCAATGATGAAATATTGTAGAGGACATTTTGATCCAGCACCGTTCACAGCTAGAAGTCGTCTCTTTTCATCGCATAATTCCACGATATTATGGACATCTGTGTTGCTGAATCTTTTGCAATTTGTTCAATTAATAATGGAGACGTCAAAGAAGAAAGCTGTAGGTGGGAAGCGGTGTATTGTGGCCGCCTTTAGCAACACAAACACAGCCGGTGTTTCCATGTTTACATTCCCGAAGGTGAAGCTTTACTATGGAACAGAGCGGTCAAGCGAACATGGTTCCCCACCACATGTCAACCGGCAGGTTTCGGTGAGAAAATTGTGGTAATAAGTCGGCTCTTTCCGTAGACATGAGCGGAGAGCTTGTGTCGTTCCTCCTGCACCTGTCAAAGAGGCAGCTGCGGACTCTCTCGCCTCCTCCCACCGGCCGCCCCCGAACGTTGGATGCTTCCACCGTGGAGGAGGGGGGAAGAAAAAAAAATCTCAGCATGGCCGCTTTCCCTCGGAGACACTGGCGGTCACCACACCTTTGGCCACACCCCTTTTGACTTTCAGGTTGTACAGGTACCATATAATCTCACTAAAACACTAGTAACACAATAAGCAGATAAGGGATTTTGCGGAAATATCCTAGTAAATCAATCAATCAATCAATGTTTATTTATATAGCCCCTAATCACAAATGTCTCAAAGGACTGCACAAACCATTACGACTACAACATCCTCAGAAGAACCCACAAAAGGGCAAGGAAAACTCACACCCAGTGGGCAGGGAGAATTCACATCCAGTGGGACGCCAGTGACAATGCTGACTATGAGAAACCTTGGAGAGGACCTCAGATGTGGGCAACCCCCCCCCTCTATGGGACCGAAAGCAATGGATGTGGAGCGGGTCTAACATGATACTGTGAAAGTTCAATCCATAGTGGCTCCAACACATCCGCGAGAGTTCAGTTCAAAGCGGATCCAAGACAGCAGCGAGAGTCCCGTCCACAGGAAACCATCTCAAGCGGAGGCGGAGCAGCAGCGTAGAGATGTCCCCAACCGATACACAGGCGAGCGGTCCATCCTGGGTCCCGACGAGCGGTACATCCTGGGTCTCGACTCTGGACAGCCAGTACTTCATCCATGGTCATCGGACTTGACCCCCTCTACAAGGGAGGGGGGGACATAGGAGAAAAAAGAAAAGAAGCGGCAGATCAACTGGTCTAAAAAGGAGGTCTATTTAAAGGCTAGAGTATACAAATGAGTTTTAAGGTGAGACTTAAATGCTTCTACTGAGGTAGCATCTCGAACTGTTACCGGGAGGACATTCCAGAGTACTGGAGCCCGAACTAAAAACGCTCGATAGCCCGCAGCTTTTTTTGGGGCAAGATGTGTATAACAACATCTGAGTTGCTCTGCCGTCTAGTTTTTGGCGTCGTTTTTTTTTCTAGTCCTTCACTCTCACTTTCCTCATCCACGAATCTTTCATCCTCGCTCAAATTAACGGGGAAATCGTCGCTTTTCTCGGTCCGTATCGCTCTCGCTGCTGGTGGCCATGATTGTAAACAATGTTCAGATTTGAGGAGCTCCACAACCCGTGACGTCACGCGCACATCGTCTGCTACTTCCGGTACAGGCAAGGCGACCAAAAGTTGCAAACTTTATCGTGGATGTTCTCTACTAAATCCTTTCAGCAAAAATATGGCGAAATGATGAAGTATGACCTGCTATCCCCGTTTAAATCAGAACATCTCACTTCAGAAGGCCTTTAAGCTAAAGTTACAGTAGATGTTTTCGAGAGTTGTGTGAGAAATTTCAAGTCCATCCCTTGATGGTGAATAACAACCAAACAACAACCGCACAGGAAACAGTACGCCGTTCACCCTTTTGTGTGCAGAGGTTGCACAAACAAATCCCCCCCGTTCTTTTTTCTGATCCTTCGCCATCCTCCCTGTCTCCGGTGTCATTCCTCGCCAGCGTCTCTCTCCTCGCTGCTTTTTTACTGACACGGTCTCCCTTCTGCCTTCCTCGCGGTGGTTATGGTCGGACCACTGGGATCTCATTAAGCCGCTAACTTCAAATAAATAAAACAAAGTGCAGAGACGACGAGAGGGTTCTGTAGACCGCGTGGAGGAGCAAAAGAAGTGGGCTGAGGGTCAGAGAGTTTGGCTTTTTCCCACCGCCGACATCTTCCTCGTGCTCGTCTTTGTCTCGCAGGCTGGACATTTAATTCATTACACGCGGGCATCACTGGCACGCATGCCGCTTTTTTTTAATTGGGCCAAGTCTTTGTGAGACAATACATAAAAACAGGATGTCTTGTCGTGTTTTCTTCCAATTTAATGGAAGCCAGCTAGTTATGGGAATGATGTCTGTCCCAGTTGTCCATCTCTAGTCTGCACTCCTCAGTCCATCTCCAGTCTGGACTCTTCTGTCCATCTCCAGTCTGCACTCTTCTGTCCATCTCCAGTCTGCACTCTTCTGTCCATCTCCAGTCTGCACTCTTCTGTCCATCTCCAGTCTGCAGTCTTCTGTCCATCTCCAGTCTGCACTCTTCTGTCCATCTCCAGTCTGCACTCTTCTGTCCATCTCCAGTCTGCACTCTTCTGTCCATCTCCAGTCTGGACTCTTCTGTCCATCTCCAGTCTGCACTCTTCTGTCCATCTCCAGTCTGCACTCTTCTGTCCATCTCCAGTCTGGACTCTTCTGTCCATCTCCAGTCTGCACTCTTCTGTCCATCTCCAGTCTGCACTCTTCTGTCCATCACCAGTCTGCAGTCTTCTGTCCATCTCCAGTCTGCATTCTTCTGTCCATCACCAGTCTGCACTCTTCTGTCCATCTCCAGTCTGGAGTCTTCTGTCCATCTCCAGTCTGGAGTCTTCTGTCCATCTCCAGTCTGAAGTCTTCTGTCCATCTCCAGTCTGCACTCTTCTGTCCATCTCCAGTCTGCATTCTTCTGTCCATCTCCAGTCTGCAGTCTTCTGTCCATCTCCAGTCTGCAGTCTTCTGTCCATCTCCAGTCTGCATTCTTCTGTCCATCACCAGTCTGCAGTCTTCTGTCCATCTCCAGTCTGGAGTCTTCTGTCCATCTCCAGTCTGCAGTCTTCTGTCCATCTCCAGTCTGGACTCTTCTGTCCATCTCCAGTCTGCACTCTTCTGTCCATCTCCAGTCTGCACTACTCTGTCCATCTCCAGTCTGCACTCTTCTGTCCATCTCCAGTCTGGACTCTTCTGTCCATCTCCAGTCTGCACTCTTCTGTCCATCTCCAGTCTGCACTCTTCTGTCCATCTCCAGTCTGCACTCTTCTGTCCATCTCCAGTCTGCACTCTTCTGTCCATCTCCAGTCTGCGGTCTTCTGTCCATCTCCAGTCTGCACTCTTCTGTCCATCTCCAGTCTGCACTCTTCTGTCCATCTCCAGTCTGCACTCTTCTGTCCATCTCCAGTCTGCACTCTTCTGTCCATCTCCAGTCTGCATTCTTCTGTCCATCTCCAGTCTGCACTCTTCTGTCCATCTCCAGTCTGCACTCTTCTGTCCATCTCCAGTCTGGACTCTTCTGTCCATCTCCAGTCTGGACTCTTCTGTCCATCTCCAGTCTGCACTCTTCTGTCCATCTCCAGTCTGCACTCTTCTGTCCATCTCCAGTCTGGACTCTTCTGTCCATCTCCAGTCTGGACTCTTCTGTCCATCTCCAGTCTGCACTCTTCTGTCCATCTCCAGTCTGGACTCTTCTGTCCATCTCCAGTCTGGACTCTTCTGTCCATCTCCAGTCTGGACTCTTCTGTCCATCTCCAGTCTGCAGTCTTCTGTCCATCTCCAGTCTGCACTCTTCTGTCCATCTCCAGTCTGCACTCTTCTGTCCATCTCCAGTCTGCATTCTTCTGTCCATCTCCAGTCTGCACTCTTCTGTCCATCTCCAGTTTGCACTCTTCTGTCCATCTCCAGTCTGGACTCTTCTGTCCATCTCCAGTCTGGACTCTTCTGTCCATCTCCAGTTTGCACTCTTCTGTCCATCTCCAGTCTGCACTCTTCTGTCCATCTCCAGTCTGCATTCTTCTGTCCATCTCCAGTCTGCACTCTTCTGTCCATCTCCAGTTTGCACTCTTCTGTCCATCTCCAGTCTGGACTCTTCTGTCCATCTCCAGTCTGGACTCTTCTGTCCATCTCCAGTTTGCACTCTTCTGTCCATCTCCAGTCTGCGGTCTTCTGTCCATCTCCAGTCTGCACTCTTCTGTCCATCTCCAGTCTGCACTCTTCTGTTTATCTCCAGTCTGCAGTCTTCTGTCCATCTCCAGTCTGCAGTCTTCTGTCCATCTCCAGTCTGCACTCTTCTGTCCATCTCCAGTCTGCACTCTTCTGTCCATCTCCAGTCTGCACTCTTCTGTCCATCTCCAGTCTGCATTCTTCTGTCCATCTCCAGTCTGCAGTCTTCTGTCCATCTCCAGTCTGCAGTCTTCTGTCCATCTCCAGTCTGCACTCTTCTGTCCATCTCCAGTCTGCACTCTTCTGTCCATCTCCAGTCTGCACTCTTCTGTCCATCTCCAGTCTGCAGTCTTCTGTCCATCTCCAGTCTGCACTCTTCTGTCCATCTCCAGTCTGCACTCTTCTGTCCATCTCCAGTCTGCACTCTTCTGTCCATCTCCAGTCTGCACTCTTCTGTCCATCTCCAGTCTGCACTCTTCTGTCCATCTCCAGTCTGCACTCTTCTGTCCATCTCCAGTCTGCAGTCTTCTGTCCATCTCCAGTCTGCAGTCTTCTGTCCATCTCCAGTCTGCAGTCTTCTGTCCATCTCCAGTCTGCACTCTTCTGTCCATCTCCAGTCTGCGGTCTTCTGTCCATCTCCAGTCTGCAGTCTTCTGTCCATCTCCAGTCTGCACTCTTCTGTCCATCTCCAGTCTGCACTCTTCTGTCCATCTCCAGTCTGCACTCTTCTCTCCATCTCCAGTCTGCACTCTTCTGTCCATCTCCAGTCTCTATGTTTCTGTCCATCTCCAGTCTGCAGTCTTCTGTCCATCTCCAGTCTGCAGTCTTCTGTCCATCTCCAGTCTGCACTCCTCTGTCCATCTCCAGTCTGCACTCTTCTGTCCATCTCCAGTCTGCAGTCGTCTGTCCATCTCTAGTCTGCAGTCTTCTGTCCATCTCCAGTCTGCACTCTTCTGTCCATCTCCAGTCTGCACTCTTCTGTCCATCTCCAGTCTGCACTCTTCTGTCCATCTCCAGTCTGCACTCTTCTGTCCATCTCCAGTCTGCACTCTTCTGTCCATCTCCAGTCTGCACTCTTCTGTCCATCTCCAGTCTGCACTCTTCTGTCCATCTCCAGTCTGCACTCTTCTGTCCATCTCCAGTCTGCACTCTTCTGTCCATCTCCAGTCTGCACTCTTCTGTCCATCTCCAGTCTGCACTCTTCTGTCCATCTCAAGTCTGCACTCTTCTGTCCATCTCCAGTCTGCACTCTTCTGTCCATCTCCAGTCTGCACTCTTCTGTCCATCTCCAGTCTGCACTCTTCTGTCCATCTCCAGTCTGCACTCTTCTGTCCATCTCAAGTCTGCACTCTTCTGTCCATCTCCAGTCTGCACTCTTCTGTCCATCTCCAGTCTGCACTCTTCTGTCCATCTCCAGTCTGCACTCTTCTGTCCATCTCCAGTCTGCACTCTTCTGTCCATCTCCAGTCTGCACTCTTCTGTCCATCTCCAGTCTGCACTCTTCTGTCCATCTCCAGTCTGCACTCTTCTGTCCATCTCCAGTCTGCACTCTTCTGTCCATCTCCAGTCTGCACTCTTCTGTCCATCTCCAGTCTGCAGTCTTCTGTCCATTTCCAGTCTGCACTCTTCTGTCCATCTCCAGTCTGCGGTCTTCTGTCCATCTCCAGTCTGGTCCATCTCCAGTCTGCAGTCTTCTGTCCATCTCCAGTCTGCACTCTTCTGTCAATCTCCAGTCTGCACTTTTCTGTCCATTTCCAGTCTGCACTCGTCTGTCCATCTCCAGTCTGCAGTCTTCTGTCCATCTCCAGTCTGCGGTCTCCTGTCCATCTCCAGTCTGGTCCAGCTCCAGTCTGCACTCTTCTGTCCATCTCCAGTCTGCACTCTTCTGTCCATCTCCAGTCTGCACTCTTCTGTCCATCTCCAGTCTGTGGTATTCTGTCCATTTCCAGTCTGCACTCCTGTGTCCATCTCCAGTCTGCACTTTTCTGTCCATTTCCAGTCTGATCCATCTCCAGTCTGGACTCTTCTGTCCATCTCCAGTCTGCACTCTTCTGTCCATCTCCAGTCTGCACTCTTCTGTCCATCTCCAGTCTGCACTCTTCTGTCCATATCCAGTCTGCACTCTTCTGTCCATCTCCAGTCTGGACTCTTCTGTCCATCTCCAGTCTGCGGTCTTCTGTCCATCTCCAGTCTGCACTCTTCTGTCCATCTCCAGTCTGCACTCTTCTGTCCATCTCCAGTCTGCACTCTTCTGTCCATCTCCAGTCTGCACTCTTCTGTCCATCTCCAGTCTGCGGTCTTCTGTCCATCTCCAGTCTGCACTCTTCTGTCCATCTCCAGTCTGCACTCTTCTGTCCATCTCCAGTCTGCACTCTTCTGTCCATCTCCAGTCTGCAGTCTTCTGTCCATCTCCAGTCTGCACTCTTCTGTCCATCTCCAGTCTGCACTCTTCTGTCCATCTCCAGTCTGCACTCTTCTGTCCATCTCCAGTCTGGACTCTTCTGTCCATCTCCAGTCTGCACTCTTCTGTCCATCTCCAGTCTGCACTCTTCTGTCCATCTCCAGTCTGCACTCTTCTGTCCATCTCCAGTCTGCACTCTTCTGTCCATCTCCAGTCTGCGGTCTTCTGTCCATCTCCAGTCTGCACTCTTCTGTCCATCTCCAGTCTGCACTCTTCTGTCCATCTCCAGTCTGCACTCTTCTGTCCATCTCCAGTCTGCACTCTTCTGTCCATCTCCAGTCTGCATTCTTCTGTCCATCTCCAGTCTGCACTCTTCTGTCCATCTCCAGTCTGCACTCTTCTGTCCATCTCCAGTCTGGACTCTTCTGTCCATCTCCAGTCTGGACTCTTCTGTCCATCTCCAGTCTGCACTCTTCTGTCCATCTCCAGTCTGCACTCTTCTGTCCATCTCCAGTCTGGACTCTTCTGTCCATCTCCAGTCTGGACTCTTCTGTCCATCTCCAGTCTGCACTCTTCTGTCCATCTCCAGTCTGGACTCTTCTGTCCATCTCCAGTCTGGACTCTTCTGTCCATCTCCAGTCTGGACTCTTCTGTCCATCTCCAGTCTGCAGTCTTCTGTCCATCTCCAGTCTGCACTCCTCTGTCCATCTCCAGTCTGCACTCTTCTGTCCATCTCCAGTCTGCATTCTTCTGTCCATCTCCAGTCTGCACTCTTCTGTCCATCTCCAGTTTGCACTCTTCTGTCCATCTCCAGTCTGGACTCTTCTGTCCATCTCCAGTCTGGACTCTTCTGTCCATCTCCAGTTTGCACTCTTCTGTCCATCTCCAGTCTGCACTCTTCTGTCCATCTCCAGTCTGCATTCTTCTGTCCATCTCCAGTCTGCACTCTTCTGTCCATCTCCAGTTTGCACTCTTCTGTCCATCTCCAGTCTGGACTCTTCTGTCCATCTCCAGTCTGGACTCTTCTGTCCATCTCCAGTTTGCACTCTTCTGTCCATCTCCAGTCTGCGGTCTTCTGTCCATCTCCAGTCTGCACTCTTCTGTCCATCTCCAGTCTGCACTCTTCTGTTTATCTCCAGTCTGCAGTCTTCTGTCCATCTCCAGTCTGCAGTCTTCTGTCCATCTCCAGTCTGCACTCTTCTGTCCATCTCCAGTCTGCACTCTTCTGTCCATCTCCAGTCTGCACTCTTCTGTCCATCTCCAGTCTGCATTCTTCTGTCCATCTCCAGTCTGCAGTCTTCTGTCCATCTCCAGTCTGCAGTCTTCTGTCCATCTCCAGTCTGCACTCTTCTGTCCATCTCCAGTCTGCACTCTTCTGTCCATCTCCAGTCTGCACTCTTCTGTCCATCTCCAGTCTGCAGTCTTCTGTCCATCTCCAGTCTGCACTCTTCTGTCCATCTCCAGTCTGCACTCTTCTGTCCATCTCCAGTCTGCACTCTTCTGTCCATCTCCAGTCTGCACTCTTCTGTCCATCTCCAGTCTGCACTCTTCTGTCCATCTCCAGTCTGCACTCTTCTGTCCATCTCCAGTCTGCAGTCTTCTGTCCATCTCCAGTCTGCAGTCTTCTGTCCATCTCCAGTCTGCAGTCTTCTGTCCATCTCCAGTCTGCACTCTTCTGTCCATCTCCAGTCTGCGGTCTTCTGTCCATCTCCAGTCTGCAGTCTTCTGTCCATCTCCAGTCTGCACTCTTCTGTCCATCTCCAGTCTGCACTCTTCTGTCCATCTCCAGTCTGCACTCTTCTCTCCATCTCCAGTCTGCACTCTTCTGTCCATCTCCAGTCTCTATGTTTCTGTCCATCTCCAGTCTGCAGTCTTCTGTCCATCTCCAGTCTGCAGTCTTCTGTCCATCTCCAGTCTGCACTCCTCTGTCCATCTCCAGTCTGCACTCTTCTGTCCATCTCCAGTCTGCAGTCGTCTGTCCATCTCTAGTCTGCAGTCTTCTGTCCATCTCCAGTCTGCACTCTTCTGTCCATCTCCAGTCTGCACTCTTCTGTCCATCTCCAGTCTGCACTCTTCTGTCCATCTCCAGTCTGCACTCTTCTGTCCATCTCCAGTCTGCACTCTTCTGTCCATCTCCAGTCTGCACTCTTCTGTCCATCTCCAGTCTGCACTCTTCTGTCCATCTCCAGTCTGCACTCTTCTGTCCATCTCCAGTCTGCACTCTTCTGTCCATCTCCAGTCTGCACTCTTCTGTCCATCTCCAGTCTGCACTCTTCTGTCCATCTCCAGTCTGCACTCTTCTGTCCATCTCAAGTCTGCACTCTTCTGTCCATCTCCAGTCTGCACTCTTCTGTCCATCTCCAGTCTGCACTCTTCTGTCCATCTCCAGTCTGCACTCTTCTGTCCATCTCCAGTCTGCACTCTTCTGTCCATCTCCAGTCTGCACTCTTCTGTCCATCTCAAGTCTGCACTCTTCTGTCCATCTCCAGTCTGCACTCTTCTGTCCATCTCCAGTCTGCACTCTTCTGTCCATCTCCAGTCTGCACTCTTCTGTCCATCTCCAGTCTGCACTCTTCTGTCCATCTCCAGTCTGCACTCTTCTGTCCATCTCCAGTCTGCACTCTTCTGTCCATCTCCAGTCTGCACTCTTCTGTCCATCTCCAGTCTGCACTCTTCTGTCCATCTCCAGTCTGCACTCTTCTGTCCATCTCCAGTCTGCAGTCTTCTGTCCATTTCCAGTCTGCACTCTTCTGTCCATCTCCAGTCTGCGGTCTTCTGTCCATCTCCAGTCTGGTCCATCTCCAGTCTGCAGTCTTCTGTCCATCTCCAGTCTGCACTCTTCTGTCAATCTCCAGTCTGCACTTTTCTGTCCATTTCCAGTCTGCACTCGTCTGTCCATCTCCAGTCTGCAGTCTTCTGTCCATCTCCAGTCTGCGGTCTCCTGTCCATCTCCAGTCTGGTCCAGCTCCAGTCTGCACTCTTCTGTCCATCTCCAGTCTGCACTCTTCTGTCCATCTCCAGTCTGCACTCTTCTGTCCATCTCCAGTCTGTGGTATTCTGTCCATTTCCAGTCTGCACTCCTGTGTCCATCTCCAGTCTGCACTTTTCTGTCCATTTCCAGTCTGATCCATCTCCAGTCTGGACTCTTCTGTCCATCTCCAGTCTGCACTCTTCTGTCCATCTCCAGTCTGCACTCTTCTGTCCATCACATATGAGGTCCTCTCCAAGGTTCTCATAGTCATCATTGTCGCCGACGTCCCACTGGGTGTGAGTTTTCCTTTGCTTTATGTGGGTTCTACGGAGGATGTCGTTGTGGTTTGTGTTGTGGTTTGTGCAGCCCTTTGAGACATTAGTAATTTAGGGCTATATAAATAATCATTGATTGATTGATTGATTGATTTTTAGATCTGTAAGATGTAAAGTTTAGCTGCCATTATGATGTTTTTTAATGACCCTAAGTCTTCAACTATCCTAAGTATTTCAATGGTGGGAATCTGTGCTTTTGCACAATACACTAGTTACTATGCTCATCTAATTAGTTACCATGGTAATGTAATTAGTAACTATGGTCATTTACTTAGTTACCATGGTAATATAATTAGTTACTATGGTCAATAAATTAGTTACTATGTTCATTTCCACTTTAAACCACAGGTCCATCACTCGACTGGCAAAGACAATAGTCCAGGATATCAGTCACCCGCTACACAAATACAACATTCCACTACCATCAGGGCGCAGGTACTGAACAATCAAATTCCGGAGGGCCCGCCTCAGGAAAAGCCTTATCCCTGCAGCTATAGCCGCCCTAAACAGCAGGCCTGGCTGACCCGTCTGATAAAGCCTGTAAATGTGTTGGTCATGTATGATGTCTTTTTGTTATTTTGTTTTGTGATGTGCAATGCCTATATGTTTAAATGTACGGCAGTGAAAATGAATTTCCCCACGGGGACCAATAAATATGAATCTAAATCTAATCTTATCTAATCCAATTAATTACTATGGTCATTTAATTAGTTACCATAGTTACTATGGTCATTTAATTAGTTACTATTCTGTGGCTTTTAGCACTGCGTGAGTTGTGTGGGCCTCCGTGTTTTTTAAAAATGTTGATTTCTATTTATTGTTTTAATCGGTTTTACCATTTAAAATTGTTTTTAATCATATTCATTTTTATATTGTTTTTATTTATTATTCAGCCATTGTTGGAGCGAGGGATAATATTTTAGTATTGTTTTTAATATTGTTGTGCAGCACTTTGGAAACATTTACGTTGTTTAAATGTGCTATAAGAGTAAAGCGGATTGGATTGATTGGATTACTATGGTGATGTAATTAGTTACTAAGGCCATATAATTAGTTACTATGGTCATTTAAGTAGTTACTATTGTAATCTAATTAGTTAATATGGTAACATAATTAGTTACTTTTGTCGTGTAATTAGTTACTATAGTCATCTAATGAGTTACTATGGTAATATAATTAGTTACTATGGTAATATAATTAGTTACTATGGTAATATAATTAGTTACTATGGTCATGTAATTAGTTACTATGGTAATATAATTAGTTACTATGGTCATGTAATTAGTTACTATAGTCATCTTATTAGCTACTATGGTCATTTAATGAGTTACTATGGTAATATAGTTACTTAGTATGGTCATTTAGTTAGTTTTTATGGTAATCTAATTAGGCCCTGCGATGAGATGGCGACTTGTCCAGGGTGTAATCCCCCTTCCGCCCTAATGCAGCTGAGATTAGCTCCAGCGACCCCCTGTGACCCCAAAAGGGACAAGCGGTAGAAAATGGATGGATGGATTGGTAATGTAATTATTTACTATGGTTATCTAATTAGCTACTATGGTAATTTAATTAGTTACTATGGTCTTTTAATGAGTTACTATGGTCATCTAATTAGTTACTATGGTCATCTAATTACTTACTTTGGTCTTTTAATGAGTTACTATGGTCATTTAGTTAGTTGCTATGGTCATTTAGTTAGTTACTATGGTCATCTAATTAGTTAATATGGTAATCTAATGAGTTACTATGGTCATCTAATGAGTTACTATGGTCATTTAGTTAGTTGCTATGGTCATCTAATTAGTTACTATGGTCATTTAGTTAGTTGCTATGGTCATCTAATTAGTTACTATGGTCATCTAATGAGTTACTATGGTCATTTAGTTAGTTACTATGGTCATTTAGTTAGTTACTATGGTCATCTAATGAGTTACTATGGTCATTTAGTTAGTTGCTATGGTCATCTAATTAGTTACTATAGTTATTTAATGCATTACTAGGGTGAGCTAATGAGTTACTATGGTCATTTAGTTAGTTGCTATGGTGATATCGCCCTGTTAAGAAAGGTACGAAAAGGTAAACATGGGTGAGGTTGAGGGAAAAAAAAGTCAATCGCACACAAAGCTCCTATTGGGAGTGGAGGACTTCCGTTAGGGCCAGAAACATCTTCAAACAACAATAAGCACATATAAACACATGTTTATACACGCAGAACACACGCGACTTGCAACAGAGTGGGAGGGAGGGCATCCGGTTCGCAGCGGTTGCCATCTGGCGCTGCTCCGTACCTCGTCACACTGCAAGGAGTATGGTGGCGAAGGCGTGGAGATGTGGGTGCACATCTGTGTGGTAGTCCTCCAGTGTCACGTCTGTAAACCCGGAGGTGGCTCTGCTCGGGGTTACCGAACAGAGATAACATCCCAGGTGTTCTCGAAGAAGGTGGGAGGATCCGGAGCCTCTTTTGTTGCACTTTTCTCACTGGGGTGTTTACTGCGCTACCTTTCCAAGGCCAGTGTGGAATTGCAGATGAGGACTGGTATTGTTGGGGCGAAAACACATTCCAATGGTCTTGGGTGGTGTAGTTGTCCATCCAGCTCTCAAATTGATCCTAATTTAGCCTTGCAGTGTGGATCCAATTTGCAATTTAATTTTGAGATTACCAAAGTCTTAGTGCCCACAGTTCTGGAGGAGCAGCGGCTTTACTTTGAAATCCTGCCGGATGACGAAGCCTCTCACCCGATCTCTACGGGAGAACCACCCCACCCGGCGGAGGAAACCGCTTGTACCCGTGATCTTGTCCTTTCAGTCATGACCCAAAGCTCATGACCATAGGTGAGGATGGGAACATAAATCAACCGGTAAATTGAGAGTTTTACCTTCCGGCTCAGCTCCTTCTTCACCACAACCGATCGATACAGCGTCCGCATTACTGAAGACTCCGCTCCGATCCGCCTGTTGACCTCCCCATCCACTCTTCCCCCACTCGTGAACAAGACTCCGAGGTACTTGAACTCCTCCACTTGGGGCAGGGTCTCCTCCCCAACCCGGAGATGGCACTTCACATTTTTCCGGGCAAGAACAATAAACGTGGAGGTGCTGATTTTTATCCCTGTCGCTTCAAACTCGGGTGTGAACCGAAACTTCAAACCCACAGTCACAAATCTTGGTTTTGGGTTGGACAATGATCTTAAATTGGAACATCAGATTAACTCCGTTGTACGATCTAGTTTTATTTTTTAACGGCTTTGAGCAGGTAATCCATGCTTTTATTTAATCAGGTTTGGACGACTGCAACTTCCTCTACGTTGGAATGAAGCAGGCCTCAATGGCTCCATTGCAGTTAGTCCAAAATGGCAGAGCTTCTCACCCTATCTCTAAGGGAGAGACCCAAACTCATTTGGGCCGCTTGTACCCGTGATCTTATCCTTTCGGTCATGACCCAAAGCTCATGACCATAGGTGAGGATGGGAACGTAGATCGACCGGTAAGTTGAGAGCTTTGCCCTCCGGCTCAGCTCCTTCTTCACCACAACGGATCGATACAGCGTCCGCATTACTGAAGATCCGCCTGTCGATCTCACCATCCACTCTTCCCTCACTGGTGAACAAGACTCCTAGGTACTTGAACTCCTCCACTTGGGGCAGGGTCTCCTCCCCAACCTGGAGATGGCACTCCACATTTTTCCGGGCAAGAACAATGGACTCAGACTTGGTGGTGCTGATTTTTATCCCTGTCGCTTCAAACTCGGGTGCGAACCGAAACTTCAAACCCACAGTCACAAATCTTGGTTTTAAATTGGACAATGATCTTAAATTGGAAGATCAGATTAACTCCGTTGTACGATCTAGTTTTTATCATCTAAGACTTTCAGCAAACATTAAATCAGTTCTATCTTTTTACGACTTCGAGTAGGTAATCCATGCTTTTATTTCATCAGGTTTGGACGACTGCAACTTCCTCTACATTGGAATGAAGCAGGCCTCATCAATTGCTCCATTGCAGTTAGTCCAAAATGGAAGAGCTTCTCACCCTATCTCTAAGGGAGAGACCCGCTACCCGGCAGAGGAGACTCATTTCGGCCGCTTGTACCCGTGATCTTGTCCTTTTGGTCATGACCCAAAGCTCATGACCATAGGTGAGGATGGGAACGTAGATCGACCGGTAAATTGAGAGCTTTGCCTTCCGGCTCAGCTCCTTCGTCACCACAAAGGATTGATCCAGCGTCCGCATTACTGAAGACTCCGCACCGATCCGCCTGTCGATCTCACGATCCACTCTTCCCTCACTCGTGAACAAGACTCCGAAGTACTTGAACTCCTCCACTTGGGGCAGGGTCTCCTCCCCAACCCGGAGATGGCACTCCACATTTTTCCGGGCAAGAACAATGGACTCGGACGTGGAGGTGCTGATTTTTATCCCTGTCGCTTCAAACTCAAGCTCATGACCATAGGTGAGGATGGGAACTTAGATCGACTGGGAACGTAGATCGACTCTTCCCCCACTCGTGAACAAGACTCCGAGCTACTTGAACTCCTCCACGTGGGGCAGGGTCTCCTCCCCAACCCAGAGATGGAACCCCACCCTTTTCTGGGCGAGAACAATGGACTCGGAAGTGCTGATTCTCATCCCGGTCACTTCACACTCGGCTGCGAACCGATCCAGAGCTGAAGATCCTGGCCAGATGAAACCATCAGGACCACATCATCCGCAACAATCAGAGACTTAATCCTGCAGCCACCAAACCGGATCCCCTCAACGTCCTGACTATGCCTAGAAATTCTGTCTATTAAAGCTCCAGGTTGGGAAGGAGATCGCCAAAATGCGAGCGCATCGCTAAGTCGGCAACCGGGCGTGACGTCTCACGCAACCCAGGTACCACAACATGTCACCATGCAGGACCGGCGCCAGTCGGTCGATGCCAAAAAAGTACCGGATTTGGTAGTAATCCCTGTCAATCAATCAATCAATGTCTATTTATAAAGCCCCAAATCACAAATGTCTCAAAGGACTGCACAAATCATTACGACTACGACATCCTCGGAAGAACCCACAAAAGGGCAAGGAAAACTCACACCCAGTGGGAACGTAGATCGACCGGTAAATTGAGAGCTTTGCCTTCCGGCTCAGCTCCTTCTTCACCACAACGGATCGATACAACGTCCGCATTACTGAAGACGCCGCACCGATCCGCCTGTCGATCTCACCATCCACTCTTCCCCCACTCGTGAACAAGACTCCTAGGTACTTGAACTCCTCCACGTGGGGCAGGGTCTCCTCCCCAACCTGGAGATGGCACTCCACCCTTTTCCGGGCGAGAACCATGGACTCGGACTTGGAGGTGCTGATTCTCATTCCGGTCGCTTCACACTCGGCTGCGAACCGATCCAGAGCTGAAGATCCTGGCCAGATGAAACCATCAGGACCACATCATCCGCAACAATCAGAGACTTAATCCTGCAGCCACCAAACCGAATCCCCTCAACGTCCTGACTATGCCTAGAAATTCTGTCTATTAAAGCTCCAGGTTGGGAAGGAGACCCTGCCGGAGTGATCGCCAAAATGCGAACGCATCGCCAAGTCGGCAACCGGGCGTGACGTCTCACGCAACCCAGGTACCAGAACATGTCACCATGCAGGACCGGCGCCAGTCGGTCGATGCCAAAAAAGTACCGGATTTGGTAGTAATCCCTGTCAATCAATCAATCAATCAATGTCTATTTATAAAGCCCCAAATCACAAATGTCTCAAAGGACTGCACAAATCATTACGACTACGACATCCTCGGAAGAACCCACAAAAGGGCAAGGAAAACTCATACCCAGTGGGCAGGGAGAATTCCCACCCAGTGGGAATGTAGATCGACCGGTAAATTGAGAGATATGCCTTCCGGTTCAGCTCCTTCTTCACCACAACGGATCGATACAACGTCCGCATTACTGAAGACGCCGCACCGATCCGCCTGTCGATCTCACCATCCACTCTTCCCCCACTCGTGAACAAGACTCCTAGGTACTTGAACTCCTCCACTTGGGGCAGGGTCTCCTCCCCAACCTGGAGATGGCACTCCACCCTTTTCCGGGTGAGAACCATGGACTCCGACTTGGAGGTGCTGATTCTCATTCCGGTCACTTCACACTCGGCTGCGAACCAATCCAGAGCTGAAGATCCTGGCCAGATGAAACCATCAGGACCACATCATCCGCAACAATCAGAGACTTAATCCTGCAGCCACCAAACCGGATCCCCTCAACGTCCTGACTATGCCTAGAAATTCTGTCTATTAAAGCTCCAGGTTGGGAAGGAGATCGCCAAAATGCGAGCGCATCGCTAAGTCGGCAACCGGGCGTGACGTCTCACGCAAACCCAGGTACCACAACATGTCACCATGCAGGACCGGCGCCAGTCGGTCGATGCCAAAAAAGTACCGGATTTGGTAGTAATCCCTGTCAATCAATCAATCAATCAATGTCTATTTATAAAGCCCCAAATCACAAATGTCTCAAAGGACTGCACAAATCATTACGACTACAACATCCTCGGAAGAACCCACAAAAGGGCAAGGAAAACTCACACCCAGTGGGCAGGGAGAATTCACACCCAGTGGGAATGTAGATCGACCGGTAAATTGAGAGATATGCCTTCCGGCTCAGCTCCTTCTTCACCACAACGGATCGGTACAACGTCCGCATTACTGAAGACGCCGCACCGATCCGCCTGTCCATCTCACCATCCACTCTTCCCCCACTCGTGAACAAGACTCCTAGGTACTTGAACTCCTCCACTTGGGGCAGGGTCTCCTCCCCAACCCGGAGATGGCACTCCACATTTTTCCGGGCAAAAACAATGGACTCGGACTTGGAGGTGCTGATTCTCATCCCAGTTGCTTCACACTCGGCTGCGAACCGAAACTTCAAACCCACAGTCACAAATCTTGGTTTTAAATTGGACAATGATCTTAAATTGGAAGATCAGATTAACTCCGTTGTACGATTTAGTTTTTATCATCTAAGACTTTCAGCAAACATTAAATCAGTTTTATCTTTTTACGACTTCGAGCAGGTAATCCATGCTTTTATTTCATCAGGTTTGGACGACTGCAACTTCCTCTACATTGGAATGAAGCAGACCTCAATCGACCCATTGCAGTTAGTCCAAAATGGAAGAGCTTCTCACCCTATCTCTAAGGGAGAGACCCGCCACCCGGCGGAGGAGACTCATTTGGGCCGCTTGTACCCGTGATCTTGTCCTTTTGGTCATGACCCAAAGCTCATGACCATAGGTGAGGATGGGAATGTAGATCGACCGGTAAATTGAGAGCTTTGCCTTCCGGCTCAGCTCCTTCTTCACCACAACGGATCGATACAGCGTCCGCATTACTGAAGACTCAGCACCGATCTCACCATCCACTCTTCCCTCACTGGTGAACAAGACTCCGAGGTACTTGAACTCCTCCACTCGGGGCAGGGTCTCCTCCCCAACCCAGAGATGGAACCCCACCCTTTTCTGGGCGAGAAAAATGGACTCGGAAGTGCTGATTCTCATCCTGGTCACTTCACACTCGACTGCGAACCAATCCAGAGCTGAAGATCCTGGCCAGATGAAACCATCAGGACCACATCATCCGCAACAATCAGAGACTTAATCCTGCAGCCACCAAACCGGATCCCCTCAACGTCCTGACTATGCCTAGAAATTCTGTCTATTAAAGCTCCAGGTTGGGAAGGAGATCGCCAAAATGCGAGCGCATCGCTAAGTCGGCAACCGGGCGTGACGTCTCACGCAAACCCAGGTACCACAACATGTCACCATGCAGGACCGGCGCCAGTCGGTCAATGCCAAAAAAGTACCGGATTTGGTAGTAATCCCTGTCAATCAATCAATCAATGTCTATTTATAAAGCCCCAAATCACAAATGTCTCAAAGGACTGCACAAATCATTACGACTACAACATCCTCGGAAGAACCCACAAAAGGGCAAGGAAAACTCACACCCAGTGGACAGGGAGAATTCACACCCAGTGGGAATGTAGATCGACCGGTAAATTGAGAGATATGCCTTCCGGCTCAGCTACTTCTTCACCACAACGGATCGGTACAACGTCCGCATTACTGAAGACGCCGCACCGATCCGCCTGTCGATCTCACAATCCACTCTTCCCCCACTCGTGAACAAGACTCCTAGGTACTTGAACTCCTCCACTTGGGGCAGGGTCTCCTCCCCAACCCGGAGATGGCACTCCACCCTTTTCCGGTCAAGAACAATGGACTCGGACGTGGAGGTGCTGATTTTTATCCTTGTCACTTCAAACTCAAGCTCATGACCATAGGTGAGGATGGGAACGTAGATCGACCGGTAAATTCAGAGCTTTGCCCTCCGGCTCAGCTCATTCGTCACCACAACGGATCGATACAGCGTCCGCATTACTGAAGACTCAGCACCGATCTCACGATCCACTCTTCCCTCACTCGTGAACAAGACTCCGAGCTACTTGAACTGCTCCACTTGGGGCAGGGTCTCCTCCCCAACCCGGAGATGGCACTCCACCCTTTTCCGGGCGAGAACCATGGACTCCGACTTGGAGGTGCTGATTCTCATTCCGGTCGCTTCACACTCGGCTGCGAACCGATCCAGAGCTGAAGATCCTGGCCAGATGAAACCATCAGGACCACATCATCCGCAACAATCAGAGACTTAATCCTGCAGCCACCAAACCGGATCCCCTCAACGTCCTGACTATGCCTAGAAATTCTGTCTATTAAAGCTCCATGTTGGGAAGGAGATCGCCAAAATGCGAGCGCATCGCCAAGTCGGCAACCGGGCGTGACGTCTCACGCAACCCAGGTACCACAACATGTCACCATGCAGGACCGGCGCCAGTCGGTCGATGCCAAAAAAGTACCGGATTTGGTAGTAATCCCTGTCAATCAATCAATGTCTATTTATAAAGCCCCAAATCACAAATGTCTCAAAGGACTGCACAAATCATTACGACTACGACATCCTCGGAAGAACCCACAAAAGGGTAAGGAAAACTCACACCCAGTGGGCAGGGAGAATTCACACCCAGTGGGAACGTAGATCGACCGGTAAATTGAGAGCTTTGCCTTCCGGCTCAGCTCCTTCTTCACCACAACGGATCGATACAACGTCCGCATTACTGAAGACGCCGCACCGATCCGCCTGTCGATCTCACCATCCACTCTTCCCTCACTCGTGAACAAGACTCCGGGGTACTTTAACTCCTCCACTTGGGGCAGGGTCTCCTCCCCAACCCGGAGATGGCACTCCACCCTTTTCCGGGCGAGAACCATGGACTCCGACTTGGAGGTGCTGATTCTCATTCCGGTCGCTTCACACTCGGCTGCGAACCGATCCAGAGCTGAAGATCCTGGCCAGATGAAACCATCAGGACAGCATCATCCGCAACAATCAGAGACTTAATCCTGCAGCCACCAAACCGGATCCCCTCAACGTCCTGACTATGCCTAGAAATTCTGTCTATTAAAGCTCCAGGTTGGGAAGGAGATCGCCAAAATGCGAGCGCATCGCTAAGTCAGCAACCGGGCGTGACGTCTCACGCAAACCCAGGTACCACAACATGTCACCATGCAGGACCGGCGCCAGTCGGTCGATGCCAAAAAAGTACCGGATTTGGTAGTAATCCCTGTCAATCAATCAATCAATGTCTATTTATAAAGCCCCAAATCACAAATGTCTCAAAGGACTGCACAAATCATTACGACTACAACATCCTCGGAAGAACCCACAAAAGGGCAAGGAAAACTCACACCCAGTGGGCAGGGAGAATTCACACCCAGTGGGAATGTAGATCGACCGGTAAATTGAGAGATATGCCTTCCGGCTCAGCTCCTTCTTCACCACAACGGATCGGTACAACGTCCGCATTACTGAAGACGCCGCACCGATCCACCATCCACTCTTCCCCCACTCGTGAACAAGACTCCTAGGTACTTGAATTCCTCCACTTGGGGCAGGGTCTCCTCCCCAACCTGGAGATGGCACTCCACCCTTTTCCGGGCGAGAACCATGGACTCCGACTTGGAGGTGCTGATTTTTATCCTTGTCGCTTCAAACTCAAGCTCATGACCATAGGTGAGGATGGGAACGTAGATCGACCGGTAAATTCAGAGCTTTGCCCTCCGGCTCAGCTCATTGGTCACCACAAGGGGATCGATACAGCGTCCGCATTACTGAAGACGCCGCACCGATCCGCCTGTCGATCTCACCATCCACTCTTCCCCCACTCGTGAACAAGACTCCGAGCTACTTGAACTCCTCCACTTGGGGCAGGGTCTCCTCCCCAACCCGGAGATGGAACTCCACCCTTTTCTGGGCGAGAAAAATGGACTTGGAAGTGCTGATTCTCATCCTGGTCGCTTCACACTCGGCTGCAAACTGATCCAGAGCTGAAGATCCTGGCCAGATGAAACCATCAGGACCACATCATCCACAACAATCAGAGACTTAATCCTGCAGCCACCAAACCGGATCCCCTCAACGTCCTGACTATGCCTAGAAAGTCTGTCTATTAAAGCTCCGGGTTGGGAAGGAGACCCTGCCGGAGTGATCGCTAAAATGCGAGCGCATCGCCAAGTCGGCAACCGGGCGTGACGTCAGGCGCAACCCAGGTACCAGAACATGTCACCATGCAGGACCGGCGCCAGTCGGCCGATGCCAAAAAAGTACCGGATTTGGTAGAAATCCCTGCTGGTGACTAAGGCTAAATAAATACATTCTGACTGGTTGATATCCGACATCTGACGTTATCAATCTACCTGTTGTGTGTTTTTGAACAACACTGGTTTTGTGTTGCGCATCACGAGGTTGTTTGGCAACACCCGGCTGCCAATCCGCACACTTTAGCGGCCTTGGCAGGTCTGGAAATGTCTGGATTAAGTAAGATTAGAGCGCTGATTACACAACACACCTGCTCTAATGATCCCCACTGTTTGCTCGCCTTATCAGCCGCGCCGCACCGGATTCCGCTCTTTGAGCGATAAGGCGGGGATTACAAGTCCGACTCAAAAGCACCGTCACGTTAGTAATAAGTGAAGGTGAGCAGGAGCAGGGGGAGTCAGTGGTCTGACCTCTGGAGACCACCTGGCATTAGCCCCAGTGCTCTTTGTTCATTGAGACAATACTATGACCGGCTGTAAGGGGCAGTGGGAGAGGGCGTCCATCCATCCATCCATCCATTTTCTACCGCTTGTCCTGTTCGGGGTCCATCGGACTCTAATACCCAAGTACATATGTTGGATGTTGAGAAGTATGAAGTTAGTAGTCTTCATGTTGGCTGTTGTGTAGTCATGTTTCTGAAGTGGAATTCTTTCCCATTCTTGTTTGTTTACAAACCCCGTTTCCATATGAGTTGGGAAATTGTGTTAGATGTAAATATAAACAGAATACAATGATTTCAATCAATTAATCAATCAATGTTTATTTATATAGCCCCAAATCACAAATGTCTCAAAGGACTGCACGAATCATTACGACTACAACATCCTCGGAAGAACCCACAAAAGGGCAAGGAAAACTCACACCCAGTGGGACGCCAGTGACAATGCTGACTATAAGAAACCTTGGAGAGGACCTCAGATGTGGTCCCCCCCCCCTCTAGGGGACCGAAAGCAATGGATGTGGAGCGGGTCTAACATGATACTGTGAAAGTTCAATCCATAGTGGCTCCAACACAGCCGCGAGAGTTCAGTTCAAAGCGGATCCAAGACAGCAGCGAGAGTCCCGTCCACAGGAAACCATCTCAAGCGGAGGCGGATCAGCAGCGTAGAGATGTCTCCCCAACTGATACACAGGCGAGCGGTCAATCCTGGGTCCCGACTCTGGACAGCCAGTACTTCATTTATGGTCATCGGACCGGACCCCATCCACAAGGGGGGGACATAGGAGAAAAAAGAAAAGAAGCGGCAGATCAACTGGTCTAAAAAGGAGGTCTATTTAAAGGCTAGAGTATACAGATGAGTTTTAAGGTGAGACTTAAATGCTTCTACTGAGGTAGCATCTCGAACTGTTACCGGGAGGGCATTCCAGAGTACTGGAGCCCGAACGGAAAACGCTCTATAGCCCGCAGACTTTTTTTGGGGCTCTAGGAATCACTAATAAGCCGGAGTCTTTTGAACGCAGATTTGCAAATCCTTTTCAACCCATATTCAGTTGAATATGCTACAAAGACAACATATTTGATGTTGGAACTCATAATTTTTTTTATTTTTTATTGCAAATAATAATTAACTTAGAATTTCATGGCTGCAAAAGGTGCCGAAGTAGTTGGGAAAGGGCATGTTCACCACTGTGTTGCATCACCTTTTCTTTTAACAACTCTCAATAAACGTTTGGGAACTGAGGAAACTGTCATGCCTGTAAGTTTATGTTTTGGTCAGGTTATGTTTTCTTTTCTGGACTCTTGTTCTGTTTTTTCACTTCCTGGTTTGTTTTTGTTACCATGACAACTCATTGCTTTTCACCTTGCCCTCCTAGTCCCGCACCTGTTCCTAATTATCACAGCCACTACTTAAGTTATTTTCTTTCTGTCCATCGGTCTGGGAACATTAACTATCATTGCCTTTCATACTTCATGCCATGCTTTTCGATTAATCCACGCCAAGTACGTTTTTGTTTGTGTTTCTGTCTTTGATGGTTTCTTTTGTTTGTTTGTAGATAGTATTGCCATTGTGCTGTTTTCGTTCTAAGTTTTAGTCTAGATTATCCGCCATCGAGTGCGCTTTTTGTTCTGCCTTTATCATTGTATTTTGAGTATGAATAATTAAAACTATGTACCTGAATTCTCGCCTGGCTCGTCCTGTAGTCCCTCTGCGTCGAAGGAGCACACACAATCCAAGTCCAAGCCTGACAGAAACTAATTGTTGAAGCTTTGAAAGTGGAATTCTTTCCCATTCTTGTTTTATGTAGAGCTTCAGTCCTTCAACAGTCCGGGGTCTCCGCTGTCCTATTTTACGCTTCATAATGCGCCACACATTTTCCATGGGAGACAGGTCTGGACTGCAGGCGGGCCAGGAAAGTACCCGCACTCTTTTACTAGGAAGCCACGCTGTTGCAACATGTAACTTGGCATCGTCTTGCTGAAATAAGCAGGGGCGTCCATGATAACGTTGCTTGGATGGCAACATATGTTGTTCCAAAACCTGTATGTACCTTTCAGCATTAATGGTGCCTTCACAGATGTGTAAGTTACCCATGCCTTGGGCACTAATGCACCCCCATACCATCACACATGCTGGCTTTTACTCTTTGTGCCTAGAACAATCCGGATGGTTCTTTTCCCTTTTTTGGTCTACGACATCCACAGTTTCCAATGTGAAATGTGGACTCGTCAGACCACAGAACACTTTTCCACTTTGCATCAGTCCATCTTAGATGATCTCGGGCCCAGCCAAGCCGGCGGCGTTTCTGGATGTTGTTGATAAATGGGTTTGGCTTTGCATAGTGGAATTTTAACTTGCACTTACAGATGTAGCGACCAACTGTAGTTACTGACAGTGGTTTTATGAAGTCTTCTTGAGCCCATGTGGTGATATCCTTTACACACTGATGTTGCTTTTTGATGCAGTACCTCCTGAGGGATCGAAGGTTCATAATATCATGGCATACGTGCAGTGATTTATCCAGATTCTCTGAACCTTTTGATGATATTACGGAGCACAGATGGTGAAATCCCTAAATTCCTTGCAATAGCTTGTTGAGAAATGTTGTTCTAAAACTGTTTGACAATTTGCTTACAAAGTGGTGACCCTCACCCCGTCCTTGTTTGTAGACGACCGAGCATTTCATGGAAGCTGCTTTTATACCCAATCATGGCACCCACCTGTTCCCAATTAGCCTGCACACCTGTGGGATGTTCCATATAAGTGTTTGATGAGCATTCCTCAACTTTATCGGTATTTATTGCCACCTTTCCCAACTTATTTGTCACGTGTTGCTGGCATCAAATTCTAAAGTTAATGATAATTCGCCCAAAAAATTTAACATTAAATATGTTGTCTTAGTAGCATATTCAACTGAATATGGGTTGAAAATGATTGTATTCTGTTTATATTTTCATCTAACACAATTTCCCAACTCATATGGAAACGGGGTTTGTAGTTGAGCTTGGGTCCAGCTTGGGTGTTGTTGATAAATGGCTGTGACTTTGCATAGTAGAGTTTTAACTTGCATTTACAGATGTAGCAACCAACTGTAGTTACTGAACAGTGGTTTTCTGACGTGTTCCTGAGCCCATGTGGTGATATCCTTTACACACTGATGTTGCTTTTTGATGCAGTACCTCCTGAGGGATGGAAGGTGTGTAATATCATGGCTTACGTGCAGTGATTTCTCCAGATTCTCTGAACCTTTTGATGATATTACGGAGCATAGATGGTGAAATCCCTAAATTCCTTGCAATAGCTGGTTTAGAAATGTTTTTTTTTAACAATTTGCTCAGGCATTTGTTGACAAAATGGTGACCCTCGCTTGTTTGTAAACGACCGAGCATTTCATGGAAGCTGCTTTTATACCCAATCATGGCACCCACCTGTTCCCAATTAGCCTGCACACCTGTGGGATGTTCCATATAAGTGTTTGATTAGCATTCCTCAACTTTATCGGTATTTATTGCCACCTTTCCCAACTTATTTGTCACGTGTTGCTGGCATCAAATTCTAAAGTTAATGATTATTTGCAAAAAAGTTTGAACATTAAATATGTTGTCTTTGTAGCATATTCAACTGAATATGGGTTGAAAAGGATTGTATTCCGTTTATATTTTCATCTAACACAATTTCCCAACTCATATGGAAACGGGGTTTGTATATGAGCTTGGGTCCAGCTTGGGTGTTGTTGATAAATTGCTGTGACTTTGCATAGTAGAGTTTTAACTTGCACTCACAGATGTAGCAACCAACTGTAGTTACTGACAGTGGTTTTATGAAGTGTTCCTGAGCCCATGTGGTGATATCCTTTACACACCGATGTTGCTTTTTGATGCAGTACCGCCTGAGGGATGGAAGGTGCGTAATATCATGGCTTACGTGCAGTGATTTATCCAGATTCTCTGAACTTTTTGATGATATTACGGAGCATAGATGGTGAAATCCCTAAATTCCTTGCAATAGCTGGTTTAGAAATGTTTTTTTTTAACAATTTGCTCAGGCATTTGTTGACAAAATGGTGACCCTCGCTTGTTTGTAAACGACCGAAAATTTCATGGAAGCTGCTTTTATACCCAATCATGGCACCCACCTGTGCCCAATTAGCCTGCACACCTGTGGGATGTTCCATATAAGTGTTTGATTAGCATTCCTCAACTTTATCGGTATTTATTGCCACCTTTCCCAACTTATTTGTCAAGTGTTGCTTGCATCAAATTTTAAAGTTAATGATAATTTGCAAAAAAGTTTGAACATTAAATATGTTGTCTTTGTAGCACATTCAACTGAATATGGGTTGAAAAGGATTGTATTCCGTTTATATTTTCATCTAACACAATTTCCCAACTCATATGGAAACGGGGTTTGTAGAGGAGCTTGGGTCCAGCTTGGGTGTTGTTGATAAATGGCTGTGACTTTGCATAGTAGAGTTTTAACTTGCACTTACAGATGTAGCGACCAACTGTAGTTACTGAACAGTGGTTTTCTGACGTGTTCCTGAGCCCATGTGGTGATATCCTTTACACACTGATCTTGCTTTTTGATTCAGTACCGCCTGAGGGATCGAAGGTTTGTAATATCATGGCTTACGTGCAGTGATTTATCTAGATTCTCTGAACCTTTTGATGATATTACGGAGCACAGATGGTGAAATTACTAAATTCCTTGCAATAGCTGGTTGAGGAATGTTTTTTTTTAACAATTTGCTCAGGCATTTGTTGAGAAAATGGTGACCCTCGCTTGTTTGTAAACGACCGAAAATTTCATGGAAGCTGCTTTCATACCCAATCATGGCACCTGTTCCCAATTAGCCTGCACACCTGTGGTATGTTCCATATAAGTGTTTGATGAGCATCCCTCAACTTTATCAGTATTTATTGCCACCTTTCCCAACTTATTTGTCACGTGTTGCTGGCATCAAATTCTAAAGTCAATAATAATTAGCAAAAAAGTTTGAACATTAAATATGTTGTCTTAGTAGCATATTCAACTGAATATGGGTTGAAAAGGATTGTATTCCATTTATATTTTCATCTAACACAATTTCCCAACTCATATGGAAACGGGGTTTGTAGAGGAGCTTGGGTCCAGCTTGGGTGTTGTTGATAAATGGCTGTGACTTTGCATAGTAGAGTTTTAACTTGCACTCACAGATGTAGCAACCAATTGTAGTTACTGACAGTGGTTTTATGAAGTGTTCCTGAGCCCATGTGGTGATATCCTTTACACACCGATGTTGCTTTTTGATGCAGTACCGCCTGAGGGATGGAAGGTGTGTAATATCATGGCTTACGTGCGGTGATTTCTCCAGATTCTCTGAACCTTTTGATGATATTACGGAGCATGGATGGTGAAATTACTAAATTCCTTGCAATAGCTAGTTGAGAAATGTTTGTTTTAACAATTTGCTCAGGCATTTGTTGACAAAGTGGTGACCTTCGCCCTGTCCTTGTTTGTGAATGAGTGAGCATTTCATGGAAGCTGCTTTTCTACCCAATCATGGCACTCACCTGTTCCCAATTAGCCTGTTCACCTGTGGGATGTTCCAAATAAGTATTTAATGAGCATTCCTTAACTTCCTCAGTCTTTTTTGCTACTTGTGCCAGCTTTTTTTAAAAACACACATTGCAGGCGTCGAATTCCAAATGAGCTAATTGCAAAAAATGACAAAGTTTCCCAGTTTGAACTTTAAACATATTATCTTTGCAGTCTATTTAATTGAATATAAATTGAATAATATTTGCAAATTATTGTATTTTGTTTTTATTTACCAGTGAAAACATTGGCGTGGGCCCCGGGCCCCTGTGTAGTGCCAAAGTTGGACCCGGAGGGCCAAAAGGTTAAGAACCCCTGCTCTATTCTATTTGGGGATCTCCTTTCAAATAGTTGAGGTATATTATGGGATGTAAATGTCTCCATGCTCCTTTGCCACTCTGATCTCCACATTACAAGCTCCATTAAAGCACTAATCCTCAAAATAAACGTCCAACGGTAAGCGAGGAAAATAAATCTCTCATGCAGGGGAAAAAAAAAGGCTGGATCTTCATTGCTCGCTTCCTTGTTGCTCCCAGCTTGAGCCAAAGCTGGCTGCTACACATCATGGGCACGGAAATGTTTTTTACCGCCAACACCACAAAGGCGGGGGGGATTAACACACACCTTTTTTTTTTTTTTTTTTGGAACATCCCGGAGAGGGCATCAACCCTGACAGGCTCGTGTGGCTTCAGAGGGAAATGTCCTCAGCTTGGATAGTTGAGACTGCGGTTGAAGTGTGTGTGTGTGTGTGTGTGTGTGTGTGTGTGTGTGTGTGTGTGTGATACACTCCAGTGGGCCGGGTGCTGCTGCTGCACGATATAAAGTATGCAGAGTAATGGTGTGATGATGCATGTTTAATAATTATCTATGTTTTGATTCGAATCTGCTTTTGATTCAACATGATTCTTGATCCAAACTGATCATCGCAATATAGAATTTGGTATATAAAAGATAATAAAACGTTTTCAAAACAGGTTACATGATACATATGTAGCGAGGAAGCAGAGATGGCCTAAAAAAAATATTTTTTATTTTTTTATACTGGATAAAATACAATAATTTATAAATATTTATAAGTATGTATATAGCGGTAGAAAATGGATGGATGGATGGATGGATGTATATATATATATAATATCCATAAATATTTTGAGATTTTTATAATTTTTTTGGTCAACATTTTCAAAAATTGTTGTATTAATCGTTTCTTATTATTATTATCTTATAATTTAGAATTTTTGTATATATATATATATATATATACATATTTTGTTTATTTACTGAATAAAAATAAAATAATATACATATTTGTCAAATATACATACATGAAGATGTTTTTTATACATTTTTTGTCCAATTTTTCAAGAATACATTTAAAATCGTTGTATAAATAATTTCTTAACATTATTATCTCGCAATTTAGACTTTTTGTCTCGTAATTATGACTTCATATTCCATATTTAATTCATGATTTACCTTTTGATTCAGATTTTTATCACCCTAATATATATATATATATGTATATATATATATATATATATATATCCATATTTATATATATATATATATATATATATATATATATTTGGAAAATATCCATAAACACTTTCAAGAATGCATTCAAATTGTTGTATTAATCGTTTCTTTGGACTAGATTTAGACTTTAATCCCCTAATAATATATATATATGTATATATATATATATATACATATATGTATATGTATATATATATATATATACTGAATAAAAACAAAATAAAATAACACACACACACACATATATATATATATATATTCTTATAATTGTTTTTTGTATGTATTTTGTTTATTTACTGAATAAAAATAAAATAATATACATGTTTGTCAAATATACATACATGAAGATATTTTTTATAAATTTTTTGTCCAATTTATCAAGAATACATTTAAAATTGTTGTATAAATAATTTCTTAACACTGTTATCTCGCAATTTAGACTTTTTGTCTCGTAATTATGACTTCATATTCCATATTTAATTCATGATTTACCTTTTGATTTAGATTTGTATCACCCTAATAATATATATATATATATATATACTGAATAAAAATAAAATAAAATAACATATATATATTTAATATATATAATTTATACATATATATATATATATAAATTTAAATATTCTCATAACATTTTTGTCAAATTTTTCAAGAATGCATTTAAAATTGTTGTATAAATCATTTCTTAACATTATCCCGTAATTTAGACTTTTTATCTCGTAATCAGGACTTCATATCCCATATTTAATTCATGATTTACATCATGATTTAATTTTTAATCCCCTAATGTTTAATATTTTTTATATTAAAAGAAAAAAAAGTATATATATATATACATCTATATTTGTAAAATATACATATAAATGTGGATATTCTTACAATTTTTTTGTACATTTTTTCAAGAACGCATTTAAAATTGTTGTATAAATCGTTTTCTTAACATTATAATATTGTAATTTAGACTTTTTATCTCGTAAATATGACTTCATAGCCCATATTTTATTCATGATTTACCTCATTATTTAGATTTTTAATCACCTAATATTATTTTTTATACTAAATAAAAATAAAATTATATGCATATATATTTATAATTTTATTTTTTTTGAGTAAAAAATACATATAAATCGAGATATTCTTATAATTTTATCGTCAAATTTTTCAAGAATACATTTAAAATTGTTGTATCAATCGTTTCTTAACATTATTATCTCGCAATTTAGACTTTTTGACTCGTAATCATGACTTCATATCCCATATTTAATGTGGGGGGCAGGGGGGTGTCACCCGGGGAGGGGGCGGGGGTGTCACCCACATCTGCGGTGCTCTCCAAGGTTTCTCATAGTCATTCACATTGACATCCCACTGGGTTGTGAGTTTTTCCTTGCCCTTATGTGGGATCTGGACGGAGGATGACGTGGCTTGTGCAGCCCTTTGAGACACTTGTGATTTAGGACTATATAATTAAACATTGATTGATTGATTGACATAAAATGATGTGGCGGGCTAGATTTGAGTTCGACACCTGCGCCCTAACATCTAGCCAGCGTTTGTCCCTGCAGCGACCTCTGCTGGCAACAATGCAAAACAACGTCCTTCATTAGCACCGTCTTCTTTTTCCGAATTCTGATTACTGTAATGAATAATTTACATGAAAGTATTAAATATGCATTTTTATCGGGCTTTCTCGATACTAAAACATTGCGAGTATGTGCAGCGCATAAAGTGGGCTAATTATTATTTTTTAATGTAAATGACTTGAGTTTTTTTAATTTATTTTTTTTAACCTCACCCTGCTAGCTTGCAAACATTTTGCTCGGGGCGATTTTAGATTAGCAGAAAATGTAAAAAAAAAAAAAAGATGCCAATTTTAAAATATTTTTTAACAGCTATTTAATTTACAGTATTTTCCCCCCACTCCTAAGTGCACACTAAGATGCACTAATTAGCCAGGCTTTTTTTTTTTACATAAAGCATGCATCCCTCTTGTCCTGCCCTGCTCTCTGCGTGCCGGTCTCATCTCTAATTAAAGTGCAGGTGGTGAGAACCGAGTCCTCCGTCAGGGACGAGGACCCGAGCACGGCCGGCCTTGAAGTGTTCAGCGACTTTCAGCTTTCTGCAGCCACTGCTTTATTGGCCTCTGTTCCCTGGAAGCCATGTTAAATAACAGGATTACTTGCTGCCAAAGACAAAGAGAAGTAAACACAACAATATTTGTAGCTCACTCAGTACACAATCTGTTTGCAGACCGTGGCATAATGCACATTTATGGACAAAGTGCTTGTTCCAAATAATCTGGTCAAACCAAGCCCATTGCAACCTATTTTTTTAAAATGTGCAGATAAACTGTCACGGATGACATCTATTAAACAAGACAAGAAGCAAAGAATTCAACAAAGACAAAATTACATTTGGCTCGATTGAGGAGAGACGCCTGGGCTGTACTCTTGTACGGTCTCCCAGCATGCTCTGGTGAAAGATTGTACGCCACCTCTTTTATTTGGACTTTCACTGATTACATGGCAACAGCTGTTTCTAAGGGGCGGGGGTCGTAAACTGCCATCGCCTTTGGTTACTGAACAGTTCTGTCAGGCTTGCCACTGACAGTTTGTCTTGTGTTTTAGTTTTTCCTCTGTGTGTTTAGTATTTCCTGTTTTTAGTTCCAGTCAGTGCTCTTATTTTGTCTGTTTCCTGTTTTTTTCCACTGTGTGCTGTTTTCCCCTCCTGGCCACACCTGGTGTCAATCAACCCGCTCTTTTTTTACCTGCTTTGTTCCTCCAGTCAGTGCTGGATTATCGTCGCTCTTGTCGTTGCTACCTGTCGTGTCGTGTCGTATCATATCATGTCAATGCAGCGTTGCGGTAAGCTATATTTGATAGTGGTTTATAGATTATTGTCTTTTGTTCCCTTTTTCACATTATAAGTACGACTTCTGTTTCTTGCTTGATACATGCTAGCTTCCATGCTAGGCCTTTTTGTTTGTTATCCGCCCATGTGCGTGCTTTTTGTTCGTACCCTTTGTTTGTTTTTTGTCTTGGTGTTTTAAATTAAATCATGTTTTCTCACTCCATGCCTGCCTCCTTCTCTGCATCTTGGGGTTCGTCACCAACTAACTTTGACAAGTTCAAAGAAAAGGTGGTAAAACAGTTCAAACAAAAGGCCGCCCTGACGGGAGTCTGGTCCTGCTTCCTCTTCGCTTTGTAGTTCTTGGGTCAAGGCAAAATATTTCTGTGGATTACAACGCCTGAAATAAACAGACCACCTTCATGTTGCTTCCCATCCTTCACAGTGGAGTTTTAGAAGCCTTTTTCTTGGTAGGTTCGAAGATAGCTTTTGTCTTCTCGCCGGGAACTCATTTTAACACAAAGTTTTGTGATAACTTAGATACAATTATTCTGACAAAAATCTTGAAAATGCACATTAAGGTGTGGAGAAAAGCTTCCAAAAAGTACCAATGTTAGTTCATTAGGAATGGAAAAACTATATTGCGATATATATTTGAGCCTCTTGTGATAAGGATATACATCATGATGCGTTATTTGGCAAATACCAGAACCCGGGTGTGAAACTCAAGGCCCGGTGTCAGGTTAAAACACCAAACTATTAAGTTTCCACGCTAGGCCTTTTTGTTTGTTTTCCGCCCACGTGCGCGCTTTTTGTTCGTTGGTCTTGGCCTCCATGGCAGCAAATAGACTAAGTCTAAAGTCAACAAGATTTCAAAGAGTTTCAGGCGGATTTTGTCACCCCGAGAGTTCCGGTCCAGGTGACAGGCGTCCGTTATTAATGATTATAATACATCACCTGTGCCCTCAACACGGCTAATTACGCTTTTATGGTCGACGAGTAATCCTGCAGATGAACTGTCTGCACTCTGCCTTGCGTCACGCTAATTACCACAGGAAGTCAGGTGCTAATTAGTTTTATTACCGCCCATATGTTGGCGTTGAACTGTCCTCATAATCTAAGTCATGTAAGCCGTTAGCCGGTAAATACAGTATATTTATAAGTCACTTCCTGTTTGAACAGGATCCTTAGACCGTAGAACTGATCTTTTACCGGCATCCTTGGTAATGGTCGAGTTCTTTTGTCAGATTTGGAAATTTCGGAAGACACGATTAGCCATGTTATGCAGAACAAAAACGTCCACTGCTGTGGACGCCAGCTCTCAGGAGGCTAGAGACCACAGACCAGCCTTGATGGGATCACCGTGTGGGTTCACTGACTGATTACAAACAAATGTCGATGGAAATATAGAATGTGGGATCTACAATTGTCACGTGTGGGGGTGTTCGCATCTTTCTGCGAGGTTAGTTCTCTCGGGATGCAGACGGACTACTCCGGACAATGTGCGTTTTTTGTCAGATTTGGAAATTTCGGAAGACACAATTAGCCATGTTATGCAGAGCAAAAACCGTCCTTTTAGAGACCACAGGACAGCCTTGATGGGATCACCGTGTGGGTTCACTGACTGATTACAAACAAATGTCGATGGAAATATAGAATGTGGGATCTACAATTGTCACGTGTGGGGGTGTTCGCATCTTTCTGCGAGGTTTGTTCTCTCGGGATGCAGACGGACTACTCCGGACAATGTGCGTTTTTGGTCAGATTTGGAAATTTCGGAAGACACAATTAGCCATGTTATGCAGAGCAAAAACCGTCCTTTTAGAGACCACAGGACAGCCTTGATGGGATCACCGTGTGGGTTCACTGACTGATTACAAACAAATGTCGATGGAAATATAGAATGTGGGACCTACAATTGTCACGTGTGGGGGTGTTCGCGTCTTTCTGCGAGGTTTGTTCTCTCGGGATGCAGACGGACTACTCCGGACAATGTGCGTTTTTTGTCAGATTTGGAAATTTCGGAAGACACAATTAGCCATGTTATGCAGAGCAAAAACGTCCACTGCAGTAGACGTTTTAGAGACCACAGGGCAGCCTTGATGGGATCACCGTGTGGGTTCACTGACTGATTACAAACAAATGTCGATGGAAATATAGAATGTGGGATCTACAATTGTCACGTGTGGGGGTGTTCGCATCTTTCTGCGAGGTTTGTTCTCTCGGGACGCAGACGGACTACTCCGGACAAGGCGTGCAGGTAGGAACATGATTTGATCTTCGAAACTATAATACGTACCGTGGAAGTTTGTTTCTTCCCCTTCAGGGTGCGTCGGACCAACGTGACCACAACACCTCGGAACGTGGGTTTTAACAGGAGAGTTTTTATTTTTGTTTCGTTGTTGTCGTCATCAAATTTTTTTTTTTGCTTTTCAGCAGACCCTACCCTTCCGTGCGCTCTCTTTGCTTTTCAGCTCCGTTGTGTGTCTCTCTACCAAGCCGACATGGACTCCGGACGCTTTTAGGGCCAGATCTACTGAGATCCAAATACAGCGCGTGCAATCAATAAGGTTGTCACGTTGTGTAAATGGTAAATAAAAAGAGAATACAATGATTTGCAAATCCTTTTCAACTTATGTTCAATTGAATAGACTCCAAGGACAAGATATTTACCGTTCCAACTGACAAAACTTCATTATTTTTTGCAAATATTAGCTCATTGCAACGTGTTTCAAAAATGCTGGCACAAGTGGCAAAAAGAGAGTGAGAAAGTTGAGGAATGCTCATCAAACGCTTATGTGGAACATCCCATGGGTTAACAGGCTACAGTGATTGGAACCCGGTGGGGGCCATGATTGGGTATAAAAGCAGCTTCCACGAAATGCTCACTCATTCACAAACAAGGACAAGGCGAGGGTCACCACTTTGTCAAAAAATGCCTGAACAAATTGTTTAAGAACAACATTTCTCAACAAGCCTTGCAAGGAATTTGAGGATTTCACCATCTACGCTCCGTAATATCATCAAAAGGTTCAGAGAATCTGGACAACTCACTGCACATAAGCTATGATATTATGGACCTTCGATCCCTCAGGCAGTACTGCATCAAAAAGCGACATCAGCGTGTAAAGGATATCACCACATGGGCTCAGGAACACTTCAGAAAACCACTGTCAGTAACTACGGTTCGTCGCTACATCTGTAAATGCAAGTTAAAACTCTACTATGCAACACCAAACCCATGTATCAACAACACCCAGAAACGCCGCCAGCTTCTCTGGGCCGAAGCTCATCTATGTTTTTTTTGTTTAATTATTATTTTTTTCATTTTTCAAGTTTCAAATTTATTCACAACAACATATTACGATAACAATAGTAGTGAATATCCATTTAAGGATGGTGGTAAGTGAAAGGGGTGCCCTAGATAAGCTAGAAGAAGCTTTAAGCAGGGGGTCCGGAGGTCAGTTTAGCATGGAATGCTGAAACATGGTGGCAAGCACAAAAACGCAATATGACAAACAAAATAGGAGCACAAAACAAGCATACACATACTCAGGTGTAGTGCTCACACTTCTGATGCATGCCTTCAAATGTTGTCATGATGGACACGGAACTGAAGCCCAGACTCTAGACCTGAGTGCTTCTCTTAACTGGTGAAGGTTTGGCAAACATCTCTCTGACCTGTGAGCACACCGGAGAAATGTCAAAGTCAAATTGTGAAGGGATCATTTCAAGATGACTTCATTTGATTGGTTTATTGATGTAATGTATGCACTATCACTTCCTGTCTTCTAATCTCACTGCCAATGTTTTGCTCAATTACTCGGGGAGACCTTCAAGCATCCATGGTGAGCGTTACCTTCTCTTTTTAAACATGCTGATGACGGAGCGTGCTTGTCAGGTGTGTGTGTGTGTGTGTGTGTGTGTGTCGCACACTTAGTTTGGCCGGCTGCGCCAAAGAGAATGTTTTCATCTATCTTTGTGCGTTGGGCTGCATAATAATGTCAATTATTTCCAAGAAAATATGTTGCTGAGGTGAACCGCGGAAAAGTAATTATTGAACGATGCTGCCTTTCGAAAAATAACAAAAAGCGAATTTAAGGAGGCAGAAAATAACTGCTGTACTTGGTAAAAAGTAAACAACGGCTTTCCTGTAGTTGCAACGAATACAAAAAAAAACTAAACAAAACTAAACGTCAGGCTCCTCTAATTAGGCGCACAAAGTTTAGCGTTGGCTAAAAATAAATTCACAAGATAAGAGCAGCTAGTATTGAACAATCAATCAAAGTTTACTTATATAGCCTGAAATCACAAGTGTCTCAAAGGGCTGCACAAGCCACAACAACATCCTCAGTTCAGATCCCACATCAGGGCAAGGAAAAACTCAACCCAGTGGGATGACAATGAGAAACCTTGGAGAGGACTACAAGGGAGACCGGTGCAATGGTTGTCAAGTGGGTTTAGCATAATAGTGTGAGAGTCCAGTCCATAGTGGATCTAACATAATAGTGTGAGAGTCGAGTCCATAGTGGATCTAACATAATAGTGAGAGTCCAGTCCATAGTGGTTCTAACATAATAGTGTGAGAGTCCAGTCCATAGTGGATCTAACATAATAGTGAGAGTCCAGTCCATAGTGGATCTAACATAATAGTGAGAGTCCAGTCCATAGTGGATCTAAAATAATAGTGTGAGAGTCCAGTCCATAGTGGATCTAACATAATAGTGAGAGTCCAGTCCATAGTGGATCTAACATAATAGTGAGAGAGTCCAGTCCTTAGTGGATCTAACATAATAGTGTGAGAGTCCAGTCCATAGTGGATCTAACATAATAGTGTGAGTCCAGTCCTTAGTGGATCTAACATAATAGTGAGAGTCCAGTCCATAGTGGATTTAACATAATGGTGCGAGAGTCTAGTCCATAGTGGATCTAACATAATAGTGTGAGTCCAGTCCATAGTGGATCTAACATAATAGTGTGAGAGTCCAGTCCATAGTGGATCTAACATAATAGTGTGAGAGTCCAGTCCATAGTGGATCTAACATAAAAGTGAGAGTCCAGTCCATAGTAGATCTAACATAATAGTGTGACAGTCCAGTCCATAGTGGATCTAACATAATAGTGAGAGTCTAGTCCATTGTGAGGCCAGCAGTAGATCATCCCAAGCGGAGACGGGTCAGCAGCGCAGAGATGTCCCCAACCGATTCACAGGTGAGTGGTCATATGCTGCGATCTAAGCACCTTCTTTTTCATGGACGCCCCTGCTTATTTCAGAAAGACAATGCCAAGCCACATTCAGCACGTGTTACAACAGCATGGCTTCGTAAAAAAAGAGTGCCCGCCTGCAGTCCAGACCTGTCTCCCATGGAAAATGTGTGGCGCATTAGGAAGCGTAAAATAGGACAGCGGAGACCCCGGACTGTTGAAGGACTGAAGCTCTACATAAAACAAGAATGGGAAAGAATTCCACTTTCAAAGCTTCAACAATTAGTTTCCTCAGTTCCCAAACGTTTATTGAGTGTTGATGTAATACAGTGGTGAACATGCCCTTTCCCAACTACTTTGGCATGTGTTGCAGCCATGAAATTCTAAGTTAATTATTATTTGCCCCCCAAAAAAATATAGTTTATCAGTTTGAACATCAAATATGTTGTCTTCGTAGCATATTCAACTGAATATGGCTTGAAAAGGATTTGCAAATCATTGTATTCTGTTTATATTTACATCTAATGATTATTATTTATCTTACGGTATATCAAAAATAAGCAACATTTAATTGAAATATCGTCAACGTGGCCCCCCAGCAGTGCTCGAGTTGCTCATGCAGCCCCCCGGTAAAAATTAACTGCCCACCCCTGCTCTATAGGGTCTACATTAGTCATTGTTTTAAAAGCCGCCATTGTCCTAACTGTACAAGAAAGGATGAGTTAGCCTTGGCGGAGGTCTGCCACATAATGAGCGCCATTGTAGATAACAACAATAGCGATGTACTTTGAAAGATTCGCAGGCAATCGAACAACATTTTTTTAAAAAGTGGATAATAAATATAATAGACAGGGGTAAAAAAATGACATATTTAATCCACCCCACTCCACCCTCAGATTTCTATAGCGAGAGCAAGCGGGATTGAAAGGCAGGGGGGAGAAGAAGGGGATGAATGGTGATCCCTCAGGACCACTTTAAGTGAACATTTCTTTTGTGTGTGTAGGTGTGTGACGTACCTTTTAGCGGAACCGGAAAAAAAGAAGGAAAAACAACCCCACAGCACGCCTCAATGCGACGTGTAAACGCCGCGCCACCCTCCAGTACTCCCACACTCCTTCTCTTATACTAAATAATAACACTCCACTCAGATGCACTTGAGACATTGTCGTCAAGTATTTTTTTCCGGGCCGGCGGTATTGACTTGGCAACAGCCACTTTTGTTTTCTCTTTTTTTTTTTCCACCTAGTATGCGACTTCACCCACTTAAACAAATCAAGCAAAAATGTTCCTTATTTGCTAGACTTTTGACAAGAACAAGAAAGTTTGATCACATTACGCCTGTACTGTATATACCTTTATATACATATATACATACATATATACCTATACTGTATATACCTTTATATACATATATACATACATATATACCTATACTGTATATACCTTTATATACATATATACATACATATATACCTATACTGTATATACCTTTATATACATATATACATACATATATACCTATAATGGCTCACCTGCACTGGCTTCCTGTGCACTTAAGATGTGACTTTAAGGTTTTACTACTTACGTATAAAATACTACACGGTCTAGCTCCATCCTATCTTGCCGATTGTATTGTACCATATGTCCCGGCAAGAAATCTGCGTTCAAAGGACTCCGGCTTGTTAGTGATTCCCAAAGCCCAAAAAAAGTCTGCGGGCTATAGAGCGTTTTCCGTTCGGGCTCCAGTACTCTGGAATGCCCTCCCGGTAACAGTTCGAGATGCCACCTCAGTAGAAGCATTTAAGTCTCACCTTAAAACTCATTTGTATACTCTAGCCTTTAAATAGACTCCCTTTTTAGACCAGTTGATCTGCCGTTTCTTTTCTTTTTCTTCTATGTCCCACTCTCCCTTGTGGAGGGGGTCCGGTCCGATCCGGTGGCCATGTACTGCTTGCCTGTGTATCGGCTGGGGACATCTCTGCGATGCTGATCCGCCTCCGCTTGGGATGGTTTCCTGCTGGCTCCGCTGTGAACGGGACTCTCGCTGCTGTGTTGGATCCGCTTTGGACTGGACTCTCGCGACTGTGTTGGATCCATTGTGGATTGAACTTTCACAGTATCATGTTAGACCCGCTCGACATCCATTACTTTCCTCCTCTCTAAGGTTCTCATAGTCATCATTGTCACCGACGTCCCACTGGGTGTGAGTTTTCCTTGCCCTTATGTGGGCCTACCGAGGATGTGGTAGTGGTTTGTGCAGCCCTTTGAGACACTAGTGATTTAGGGCTATATAAGTAAACATTGATTGATTGATTGATATAGAGGTGGTGACTTCTCCAGGCCGATTGTAGCTGAGATAGGCGCCAGCGCCCCCCGCCACCCCAAAAGGGAATAAGCGGTAGAAAATGGATGGATGGGATGGATAGGGCTTTTTCTCTAGTGACTCAAAGCACATTACATAGTGAAACCCAATATATAAGTTACATTTAAACCAGTGTGGGTGGCACTGGGAGCAGGTGGGTAAAGTGTCTTGCCCAAGGACACAACGGCAGTGACTAGGATGGCGGAAGCGGGGATCGAACCTTCAACCCTCAAGTTGCTGGCACGGCCGCTCTACCAACTGAGCTATGCCGCCGCCGCAATCTAATTCAGGTGCATGGATCGCGCACCGGCAAACAATTAACATTTCTCCTTATGATGTATAAAAGGGGAGAAGGAGGAGAGATCAAGGAAGGAGAAGAAGACACGAGAGATTAAAGAGTGGACAGGAGAGCGAGAGACGGAAAGCGAGACACGGAGGAGCGAGCCGTGGGAGCGACGACGGCGCAAAAGACTGCCTTTGTTGAAAAATAAAAGACTCAAACCTGCTAGAGCAGGGGTCGGGAACATGGCCGGCTCTACGCAGGGGCAAGAGGGGGCAGAGCCCCCTTAAATAAATGTCTTGCCCCCTCAAATCAAAATTTGAGAAAGCAAATTGTAATAAACTCACAAAATTACTACATTACAAGTTGACAAAATTATCTGCACTAGCGGAAAAATCCGCCGAAAAAGGGACACACACGATATAGTAGTGTCGGCTTCCCTCTCATTCCTCCCTCCGCTGTGCGTGTATTCAACATTCCACAGGCTGCGCAGCACACACACACCCCTCAGCCCTCAGTAAACATCCGATCACTGTTGCAGTATGAAAGTAAAAGAAAAGGAAAAGTTGTCTACATTTATCATACACTTGTTAGGATGGGTGTATTTGTGTAGTCTTATCTGTCATAAACACGTTTATCGTCGTGGACTTTCGGTGCTACGGAGTTCCTTTTTTTTTTACAACTTGACGAGAGCAGTGATGGCGGAGGCTCTGAGCAGCAGTGGTTTGGAAGGCAGAGAGCCTCCACTGTCCCTGTAACAAGCTACAAGTCCTTTATGATGCTGTTAATGAGGGTAAAAATTAAACATAAGGTATATATCCTGCTTAGCAGGCCTCCTCTGCTGTCCTCCGTTCAGAGCGGAGTCCCTAGCAATGGCCCGTTTTACCTAGCAACGGTCTGGCAATCGACTGCTGGAATTCTTTTTCTGTTGTTTTTCTTGTAATTCTACATAGTCAACCTTTAATGTTTCAATCTACATTTTGTAATAAACTAATTATAAGTTTCATTTTCCGTACTCTGGAATGCCCTCCCGGTAACAGTTCGAGATGCTACCTCAGTAGAAGCATTTAAGTCTCACCTTAAAACTCATCTGTATACTCTAGCCTTCAAATAGACCTCCTTTTTAGACCAGTTAATCTGCCGCTTCTTTTCTTTTTTCTCCTATGTCCCCCCCTCCCTTGTGGAGGGTTTCCGGTCCGATGACCATGGATGAAGTACTGGCTGTCCAGAGTCGAGACCCAGGATGGACCGCTCGCCTGTGTATCGGTTGGGGACATCTCTACGCTGCTGATCCGCCTCCGCTTGAGATGGTTTCCTGTGGACGGGACTCTCGTTGCTGTCTTGGATCCGCTTTGAACTGAACTCTCGCGGCTGTGTTGGAGCCACTATGGATTGAACTTTCACAGTATCATGTTAGACCCGCTCCACATCCATTGCTTTCGGTCCCCTAGAGGGGGCGGGGGGGGTTGCCCACATCTGAGGTCCTCTCCAAGGTTTCTCATAGTCAGCATTGTCACTGGCGTCCCACTGAATGTGAATTCTCCCTGCCCACTGGGTGTGAGTTTTCCTTGCCCTTTTGTGGGTTCTTCCGAGGATGTTGTAGTCGTAATGATTTGTGCAGTCCTTTGAGACATTTGTGATTTGGGGCTATATAAATAAACATTGATTGATTTGATATGACCAAGACACCTAAAAACAAAAACACTGCCGTTTTCATCAATTTACAAGCAAGTGGGCAACACACATACATTGGAGTGAATGAATTTTGTGCCCACGTTCTGTTTTATAAATTAGTTTGAGATTATTTTTAATAATTATTCATCAGACCACCTTTCAGTTTTGTAAATATTGACTGTAGTGTGTAAAGTCCTACTTTGGGTCCAAATTTATTTGAGAGTTAGGCCATGCAGTTAGGATAAATGTTATGTTGTTGGTTGATAAAATCTGGATGAAGGATGTTTTATTTTATTTTATTCATTTATTTTTATTTTTCCGTTTCCCCCCCTGAGGGATTGCCACCTTATTGTGGTCAGGGGGTTTGCGTGCCTCAGTGACCGTACGAGCTACACCAGCAGGAGTTTAGTTTTCAGGTGGGACACCCAAGTTGGGCAGGTCTGCAGGTAGAGGCCTGACAAAATGCAATCCACTACTCCAGGTTGGGGTTGGACACATAGCTAGAGACCCATTTCATCGTTACTATAAGCACAGAAGAAAAAAGTGCTGGAGCATGATGTGTACACATCAATCAATCATCAATCAATCAATGTTTATTTATATAGCCCCAAATCACAAATGTCTCAAAGGACTGCACAAATCATTACGACTACAACATCCTCGGAAGAACCCACAAAAGGGCAAGGAAAACTCACACCCAGTGGGCAGGGAGAATTCACATTCAGTGGGACGCCAGCGACAATGCTGACTATGAGAAACCTTGGAGAGGACCTCAGATGTGGGCAACCCCCCCCCCTCTAGGGGACCGAAAGCAATGGATGTCGAGCGGGTCTAACATGATACTGTGAAAGTTCAATCCATAGTGGCTCCAAGACAGCAGTGAGAGTCCCGTCCACAGGAAACCATCTCAAGCGGATCAGCAGCGTAGAGATGTCCCCAACCGATACAGGCGAGCGGTCCATCCTGGGTCCCGACGAGCGGTCCATCCTGGGTCTCGACTCTGGACAGTCAGTACTTCATCCATGGTCATCGGACCGGACCCCCTCCACAAGGGAGGGGGGGACATAGGAGAAAGAAAAGAAGCGGCAGATCAACTGGTCTAAAAAGGAGGTCTATTTAAAGGCTAGAGTATACAGATGAGTTTTAAGATGAGACTTAAATGCTTCTACTGAGGTAGCATCTCGAACTGTTACCGGGAGGGCATTCCAGAGTACTGGAGCCCGAACGGAAAACGCTCTATAGCCCGCAGACTTTTTTTGAGCTCTAGGAATCACTAATAAGCCGGAGTCTTTTGAACGCAGATTTCTTGCCGGGACATATGGTACAATACAATCGGCAAGATAGGCTGGAGCTAGACCGTGTAGTATTTTATACGTAAGTAGTAAAACCTTAAAGTCACATCTTAAGTGCACAGGAAGCCAGTGCAGGTGAGCCAGTACAGGCGTAATATGATCAAACTTTCTTGTTCTTGTCAAAAGTCTAGCAGCCGCATTTTGTACCAACTGTAATCTTTTAATGCTAGACATTGGGAGACCCGAAAATAATACGTTACAGTAATCGAGACGAGACGTAACAAACGCATGGATAATGATCTCGGCGTCTTTAGTGGACAAAATGGTGATGCCCCCCTTCACATTTCTGACTGCCCCCTCATATAAGCATGCCTAGAGCCGCCCCTGCTTATAAGTGTATGTACACTTTTGACCAGGACCGCATCTCCTCCTATGTCGCCTGCTCATGCCTCCATGGAGGCGTCACTGGAACAACATGGCAAGTGAGATGAATTAGGTAGCTAATTAGACCGGAGCGCTAACAGAAATCGCCCTAAAAAGGTAATACATCACCGCCGCCCCAAAAATTACAAAGCACTGCAATGCTAATAGTGCTGTGTCATTTATTTTATTTTATTTTTTTACAGAAATGCTTGCAACTTGCCAGCAGCACTGCTCTGCGCCATTTAAATACGATTACAGATGTCAGTAACGGAAACAATACCCCCGGCCCTGACGAAAAGGGCGATGCAGGCATTTCTAGAAGCCGGCTGACTGACAACCACTACCATGTACCTTGAGTGGGTAGGCTGACAATCAGCGGCAGGTGAGGGGAAAGAGCTCTCAGGGAAAAAGGAACCACAAACAAGAGCACTGCATAGAAATTAAACACGAACTGAGAAAACATAACATTGTGACAGGTACGTAACAGTACCACCCCTAAAAAAGAAAAAGTTCCAGTCACGGGAGGCTGGATGGCAGAGTTGGCGGCACGCTGAGTCAGGCGGCGGTGATGCGTTGAACGCCGATGCGGCTGGCGACCACAGAGCCCGGGTTCTTGGTATACACTTGGTATCATTGCAGTGGATGTCAGGTGTAGATCCACCCATGCCATTTGTATCCTCCTATGGTATGTAGTGAAGCATATTTAGCTATTCCTCGTCCCCCAGTGATAATGCTACTTGTAAGACACTTTATTTGTCGCCACGGAGACAAGGATTGGTGATTTAGAAGTAGCTAAAACATGGACATTAGCCGCTAACTCGCCTGTGCTCGCCTGTGTATCGGCTGGGGACATCTCTGCGCTGCTGATCAGCCTCCGCTTGGGATGGTTTCCTGCTGGCTCCGCTGTGAACGGGACTCTCGCTGCTGTGTTGGATCCGCTTTGGACTGGACTCTCGCGACTGTGTTGGATCCATTATGGATTGATCTTTCACAGTATCATGTTCTCATATGTTCTCATAGTCATCAGTATCACAGTATCACGTTCTCATAGTCATTATTGTCACCGATGTCCCACTGGGTGTGAGTTTTCCTTGCCCGAGGATGTCGTAGTGGTTTGTGCAGCCCTTTGAGACACTAGTGATTTAGGGCTATATAAGTAAACATTGATTGATTGATTGAACTAGCTAGCCATGTCTTAGAGGGCGGTATAGCTCGGTTGGTAGAGTGGCCGTTCCAGGTTCGATCCCCGCTTCTGCCATCCTAGTCACTGCCGTTGTGTCCATGGGCAAGACACTTTACCCACCTGCTCCCAGTGCCACCCACACGGCTTAAATGTTATTTAGATACTGGGTTTCACTATGTAAAGCGCTTTGAGTCACTAGAGAAAAAGCGCCATATAAATATAATTCACTTCACTTCACTAAAGCACCTCTTCCTGACGGCGTTTCAGTGTTATAACTTCACCTTTATCTTTACTTTTTACACCAAAATGCGCCCAGTCTCCCTTTTTCTGTCTACACACCGTGTCTGCTTGTAAGTACTCCGTGTGCGTGCGCTGCCGAACATGCTCCCCTGCTCGTAAAACTTGCAATGTGAGGACGATGCACCGTTATGCCTGTAAAAAAATGAATAAATATGGCAAATCGGTACTTTTCAAACAGATTCTAGTACCATTTTTGATTTATTAGTACTGCGATACTATACTAAAACCGCGATATTATACTAGTATTATACTAGTACCGGTATACCATACAACCCTACGTTCTACTGTAATTCATATTGTAAACTTTGAACCTTGTTGCTATATTTTGAGTTTGGATGATTTTTATATACAATAAGTAACTGCATGTGGAGAGGGGGCGTGGCCTGCAGACCTGCAGCGAAGCGGGGTGTGCCAAGACCGGCTACGAGATCAGCGACAGGTGCATGGATGGCTCACCTGGGCCTGTTTATCTAATCACCTGTCGCTCTGTTAAAAGGCAGCAGTCGGGAGTGGAAGCACGAGCGAGAGAAACCATTCATGTGCTTAATTTGTAGTAAACGATAGCTGAAAAGTAGACAGAAGAGACGATTTATTGAAAAATAAACATTATTGTAAACCTGGAAGAGACTGTCTTGTCAGTGCTTGGTGTTAGAATAATTATGTATATATTATCACACTAACTTTAGTATGCTTAAAGTCTGTTGTTTTAGTTATTAGCTATTGTGCTCAAGTTAGACTTTTTCTAATCCGTGCAAGGACAAAACTTCTTGTCTGAGGGTTGGACTGAGCCACAGATGTTATCTTTGTTTTAGCCCGCTAACAGCCAAGGACTTCAAGGACCTCAACGAAGACAAGACGACAACACGCAGACAAAGCGGGGAAAAGGCGAAATCACAAGGCCCCCAGCCCATGCTGGACCTGCTTTGCATAATATATGTGACCACTCCTTTTAGAGGCGGCCTCAGTGATGTTGACTATGGAACTCCTGAATAAATAGAGGGACTCGGGAGCTGAACGTTAGAGCGTAGGGCGAGACTGTGACTAAGTGTTCAGCACCATGCGTTCTCCTCATTGAGCTAAATTGACCTCTGTCTCTGCATGATTCCTTGCTTCTTGTCTGTTTAATAGATGTCATCAGTGTCTGAACCTGATATCGCACTTTACTATGGCTGGAATGATACCTAAAGAGCTATACACGATACGTCACATTCACCCTTTCACACACATTTATTTTCAACTTCATGCGGACACACACACTCCTGAGTCCTTCGTACGAGCTGTGCATATTTCAAGTGGGCTGCAGGCGGGGTGGCAGAGTGGGTGCTCCTGTGGAGTGGATGCGACTTGTTTGCGGCAAAAAGCCTCTGATAAAGCCATTCAAATTCCTCCCTAAGCTTCACACTTCAGTCCAGAACGTGTCATGTAGGATTAAGTTATAAGCCCGGAAAAACTATTAAAGGCTCAGTCTAACTTCCATTTTTTTTAAACATCTTCACTGGTTCGAGAAAAAAAACTTAACGTTTTATTTGAGTTTGTGCAAGCGCGAGTCGTGTGAAACAACTGTTGTCCAACTGCACCTTTCAAATGTGAGGTAATGAAGGGAAACGTGCAAAAAGCTGACAAACGCACTTAGTGAGCAAAGTGTGGTGTTTGTGAAAATTGAGCCTGTGAGTTTTGTCTCCCACTGATTTTCTTAAAAGTGAACTTAGTCACCTTTTTTTTGGGAATAAAACTCCATGTTTTCATTCGGTCCAGTGATTCAAAAAGAAGGGGAGTGAAATTGCTGAACAAATAGGTAAATGTAGTAGGCTGATGGCATAATAACACAACATCTATCTCCAAATTATGTTTTCATCAGAGAAACACCATTTTTATTTTTTTTCTTATCCTCTTTGTTGTGTTTTACAAAAATACATGTTTCAATCGCACGGTAATAAACACAACATTTTTGATTGTATCTTTTCAAAGAACAATATAATGTGAAGTCAGGCCTTTAGTGATGTCCAACTTCAAAATACCATCATTAATGTCCCCACATGAACATTGCTGGAGAAATCCTATACAGAAACACATCTAGACACTACTGGGCATTGAAACACATCAACCGTGTACACTAAGGGTTATTTTCTGGAGCGTTTAAAAATCAATAAACAAACGCATTTAGCCACCGGCCTTGACTCACATACGAACTTGAAGTGCCATCCCATTCCTAACCCATAGGGTTCAATAGGATACCTTTTGCAGCTAATACAGCTTCAACTCTTCTGGGAAGGCTGTCCACAAGGTTGCCGAGAGTGTTTATAGCCATTTTCCACCATTCTTCCAAAAGCGCATTGGTAAGGTCACAGACTGATGTTGGCCGAGAAGGCCTGGGTCGCAGTCTCCGTTCTAATTCATCCCAAAAGTGTTCTAATCGGGGTCAGGTCAGGACTCTGTGCAGGCCAGTCAAGTTCATCCGCACCAAACTCTGTCATCCATTTCTTTATGGACCTTGCTTTGTGCACTGGTGCACATTCATGTTGGAAAAGGAAAGGGCCTGCACCAAACTGTTCCAACCAAGTTGGGAGCATAGAATTGTCCAAAAATGTTTCCTTTCACTGGAACTAAGGGGCCAAGCCCAACTCTTGAAAAACCAGCCCGACACCATAATTCTTCCTTGATACTTTACAATCGTTTTGGATGGTACCACAAATTTAGGTATCAATCCGATACCAAGTAGTTGCACTGTCATACATAGGTCATATTCAAAGACCTCAAGGAAGTATATTTCCTGAGTTTATAAACATGATATACATTTTAAAGAAATAAATATTTTGTGACGATAAAATGTAATCATAGTAGTATCGACTAGATACGCTCTTGTACTCTGCATCATTACAGTGGATGTCAGGTGTAGATCCATCCCTGCTGTTTTTAAATAATTCACGAAATGCCCTTTCAATGACACCTCTCCTTTACATCATAACTCATAGACAATACATGCTCTTGTTCACATATGTCCTCATTTGTAAAAACAACATGATTTTGACACACACACCTCACGGTTTACAACACAATGTTCTCGTGCATAAATATAACACATATTGAGTTGACATGTCTAACATAGTTCCCACCTTATTGACCGTGTGAGCAACTTTGATCGCACCAAAGCCACTTTTTATGTCCAATCGTTTCTCAACCAGGCTTGACTGTCAGCACGAAGCGTAGCTCATTGCTATACAAGCTGTACGCTGACTACTTTAAAGCGTACCCACGTTCATTTGTAGCGCTCCTTGAGGAGCTCTTTTCCATCTGCAAACACACCACAATACATGTTTCAGTTGGCTAGTTGTTAGAATAATTGTTTCTAAGTTTGTGTTGAAATAAGTTCCCAGCGAGAAGACCAAAAGCTGTCTTTGACAACAAGAAGGCTGGTAAAACTCCACCGTGTAGGGGGGGAAGCAACATGAAGTTGTCACTGTTTCTTTATTATATTGCAGGGGTGTCCAAAGAGTGGCCCGCGGGTAATTTTTTAACATTTCCCCGGCACATTTTAAAAATTACGATTGAAACATTTTTAAAACGTAAAAAGTGATTTAAAAGAGCAAACGGGTGAAATGTAACAAGAAAATATTGCAATGTTTACTCTAATAACACAAAGCTGCCATGCAGGCTGTTTCTTTCTTTAAACAATAATAATGAATCAAAATCAATGTCATTTTGAATTATTGACCTATTCAAGGCTCCAATTACATCACGTAAAATTTTCCACTTTTACATATTTTTGGGGGGAAAATGTAGCATATTTTGTGTTTGCCATATAAAAAACTAAACATTTTTTTAAATAAGGGCCTAAAATGAACAAACAAAAAACATAAACAACAATAAAACTTATAATTGACTGATAGATCTGAAGTTGAGATTATTGTTTTAAAAGTAAACAGTAAAAAAATGTGTAATTTATTTTCCAACACTTTAATAAGTAGAACCCGTTTGGATCGCCAATATTTTTAGTGTGATTTTTTTTGTAAGTGTCATTTCTCAAAAAATAATAATGAATTAAAATCAATGGTGTTATTAGTTATTGACCTTTTTAATGCTTCAATTATTATATAATCTCAAATATTCCACTTGAAAAAATATTGGGTGAAAATATTGCATATTTTGTGATTTTTCCATAAAAAACGTAATTTTGTGTGACAAAAAGAGCATACAACTTAAATCTTTAATAAAGTTGTATTGACAGATAGACCTAATGTTGATCTAGGGATTTAAAACTTGAATAATAATAAAAAAATAATACTGAATAATGACACATTCTTAATAATTTTTAGACCAAAACCCTTTGGGGTCCCTGAGATCAAGCCTGAGTCGAGGCCAAAATGTATATTTTTTATACATATATTGTATTGTTTTTTAAAATAAAAAATATCAAAATGGCCCCGCTTGCTTTGATTATTCAGTGTGCGGCCCTCAGTGGATAAAGTTTGGACACCCCTGATGTGTTGTGACCAACAGATATATATTGTCTGACCCAAGAACTACAAAAGCGAAGAGGAAGCAGGACCGGACTCTTTTTGAACTCTTTTACGACCTCTTCTTTAAACTGTTTTACCACTTTTTCTGTGAACTGTTTACGCCCCCGTCCCTTTGGAAGCAGCTGTTGACATGTGGTCAGAGAAAGTCCAAATAAAGGAGGAGGCGGTTTTAGCTCGGTTGGTAGAGCGGCCGTGCCAGCAACTTGAGGGTTGCAGGTTCGATTCCCGCTTCCGCCATCCTAGTCAATGCCGTTGTGTCCTTGGGCAAGACACTTTACCCACCTGCTCCCAGTGCCACCCACACTGGTTCAAATGTAACTTAGATATTGGGTTTCACTATGTAAAGCGCTTTGAGTCACTAGAGAAAAGCGCTATATAAATATAATTCACCTCACTTCACTACAATCTTTTGCCGGAGCGTGCTGAGACACTGTCCGGGCGTCTCTCCTCCAATTGAGCCGAATTAAATTCTGTTTCTGTTTATTTCCTTGCTTCTTGTCTTGTTTAGTAGACGTCATGGCTGTTTGAACCTGATAGTAGTACTGAAGTAAAAGGTTACAAACATTCCCATTGCTCATCCTTTTATTTCTATTTTGCACTTTGTCAGATATATATTCTCAGAGTAGCTGCTCTTTTTTTCCCCAAGTGTGTTCTGTTATTATATTGCAGCTCTTTTGTACCCCGCTTCCCTGTCTGTGGAATGCAACAACAATGGAAGGCAAGCTTCCCTCCTCTGGCCCTCGTCTTCTTTTTCTCAGGGAATCGAGCCTCAATGGTGGACTACTTTAAGCTGATAATGCTCTCGCTAGGCATCACGGCTTCATAATTACCACACTCTCCACCCCCCCACCACCACCTTGTGAAAGAAACACCTTCATTCCCAGGCCCGACAGTGATTATTGTTATGATACATCACTTGGGAGCTGGAAACGTTGCGGTGTATCACATCTACACACTGTACTCAGATTAGCCTCTTATACATGATTACGGCACAAGCTCTTTAAAATAATAATAAAGCAGACTTTTGTCTCTTTGCAAGCGACGGGGACATTTTTGTATGGAGCTTTTTTTTCCCTTTTGTATGAACACGTCCTTGTTCATGATGGCTAATGGGCTCAGCTTCTAACGTGCACAATGCCATCTATATATATATGTATATATATACATATATATATATATATATATATATATATATATATATATATATATATATACACACACAGTACGGGTCAAAACTTTGGACACACCTTTTAATTCAATGAGTTTGTCATGTCTGTGTGATCATGTTTTGTTTTAGTCATGTTCGGTTTTGTTTCGGACTCTTTGTGCACTTTTGTTTGTTTTCTCACCATAGCAACCCATTAATTTCACGTGTTGAGTCACGCACCTGTTTTCACTGATCATGTCAATCCATGTTTATTTATATAGCCCCAAATCACAAATGTCTCAAAGGACTGCACAAATCATTACGACTACGACATCCTCGGAAGAACCCACAAAAGGGCAAGGAAAACTCACACCCAGTGGGCAGGGAGAATTCACATTCAGTGGGACGCCAGTGACAATGCTGACTATGAGAAACCTTGGAGAGGACCTCAGATGTGGGAACCCCCCCCCCCCCCCCCCCATCTAGGGGACTGAAAGCAATGGATGTCGAGCGGGTTTAACATGATACTGTGAAAGTTCAATCCATAGTGGCTCCAACACAGCCGCGAGAGTTCAGTTCAAAGCGGATCCAAGACAGCAGCGAGAGTCCCGTCCACAGGAAACCATCCCAAGCGGAGGCGGATCAGCAGCGTAGAGATGTCCCCAACCGATACACAGGCGAGCGGTCCATCCTGGGTCTCGACTCTGGACAGCCAGTACTTCATCCATGGTCATCAGACCGGACCCCTTCCGCAAGGGAAGGGGGGGACATAGGAGAAAAAAGAAAAGAAGCGGCAGATCAACTGGTCTAAAAAGGAGGTCTATTTAAAGGCTAGAGTATACAGATGAGTTTTAAGGTGAGACTTAAATGCTTCTACTGAGGTAGCATCTCGAACTGTTACCGGGAAGGCATTCCAGAGTACTGGAGCCCGAACGGAAAACTCTCTATAGCCAGCAGACTTTTTTTGGGCTTTAGGAATCACTAATAAGCCGGAGTCCTTTGAAGGCAGATTTCTTGCCGGGACATATGGTACAATACAATTGGCAAGAAAGGATGGAGCTAGACCGTGTAGTATTTTATACGTAAGTAGTAAAACCTTAAAGTCACATCTTAAGTGCACAGGAAGCCAGTGCAGGTGAGCCAGTACAGGTATATATGTATGTATATATGTATATAAAGGTATATACAGTAGAGGTATATATGTATGTATATATGTATATAAAGGTATATACAGTAGAGGTATATATGTATGTATATATGTATATAAAGGTATATACAGTATAGGTATATATGTATGTATATATGTATATAAAGGTATATACAGTACATGCGTAATGTGATCAAACTTTCTTGTTCTTGTCAAAAGTCTAGCTGCCGCATTTTGTACCAACTATAATCTATTTAAGCCAGTCTGTTTCTTTTGTTCGTCCTGGTTACATTATCCTAGCTATCTATCCATCCATTCTACCTCTGCTACCTATTCGATTCCTGTTTATTATACTTCATGCTTCATGCCACGCCACAGTAAGTGTTTTTGTTTCGTGTTCATAGTTAATTGCCTTTGTGCTAGTCTTTTATTTTCATTAGTCAAGTTTGTTCTCCGCCGTTGTGCGCGCCTTTTGTTTGCTTCCTTTTTTGTAGTTTGTGTCATGATCCGTAGTCTGGATCATGTTTAGTTTAGTTATTTTCTGTTAGTTTGGACTCCCTTTGTTGTTTGTGTACCTTGTGAGCTTGGTCACCATGGTAACATTAATTTCACCTGCTGCGGGTTTTGTTAATTACTTTCTTATTTAAGCCTGCCTTGTCCCGTCAGTCGGTCTTGGTCCCTTGTTTGCGGTATGCAACTGTTTCGTTGGTAATTACTAGATTTCTTGTTACCTGATCCTGTGCTAGTGTTAGCATTAGCTTCTGTGCTTTCGCCACATGTTTCTTTTCATCTGTTTTTGGACCAGTGTTTTGTTATTAAATCATTCCTACCTTTACGTTGTTGTCCGGACTGTCTATGTTTGCGTTGGAGGAACGATCCCGCATTAAAATGCGACCCACACGTGACAGTTTGTTAGTGTTATTGATAAATATGTACTTACATTCATGTCTTGCCCGCGCCAACTTTCCTTTGCAGTCCTGAAAAACAAACCACCAAGTCCATGTATTGACAACTATTTACATTGTAGATTGTCACTGAAGGCATCAAAACTATGACACCTGTGAAGTGAAAACCATTTCAGGTGACTACCTCTTGAAGCTAATGGAGGGAATGCCAAGTGTGTGCAGAGCAGTAATCACAGCAAAGTGGCTATTTTGAAGAAACTTGAGTATAAAACATGTTTTCCGTTATTTAAATGGGTTAAATGATAAATGGGTTGTACTTGTATAGCGCTTTTCTACCTTCAAGGTACTCAAAGCGCTTTGACACTACTTCCACATTTACCCATTCACACACACATTCACACACTGATGGAGGGAGCTGCCATGCAAGGCGCCAACCAGCACCCATCAGGAGCAAGGGTGAAGTGTCTTGCTCAGGACACAACGGACGTGACGAGGTTGGTTCTAGGTGGGATTTGAACCAGTGACCCTCGGGTTGCGCACAGCCACTTTCCCACTGCGCCACGCCGTCCCTTATTTCACCTTTTTTGTTAGTTAAGTACATAACTCCACATGTGTTCATTCATAGTTTTGATGTAAATAGTCATGGAATTAAAAGAAAACACATTGAGTGTTTATATATATATATATATATATATATATATATATATATATATATATACACACACATTATATATATATATATATATATTAAAATCTCCTGATGATTGAGGGAACCCCTCATGAAACAGTTCTGTAGAGATGAAGTAGTCTTGTGATTTTTACCACACCTACATATATATATATATACATATATATATATGTCTGTGTGTATTTTGCCTTGGTAAATAAACACACAGATGGGATTGTGGTGAGGTAGTCATACAGTGCAGCTTCACAGTCCACATGCTTTCTTTTTTTTTTTTTTCTTTGTCCAACACTTGTAATCTGGTTCAGCACCAAACCGTAAACCTTGATAAATACACTTTTCCCGCATGCGCCTGACTTCTCCAGAAGAATTAAGATTCATGCATTATTCACTGGGAAATTAAGGAAAATGTAATGTCGGCAAAAGTAAACAAACAAAGTCCTGGCTCAGCACCTCTGGTGGAGTTGTTCCTTGGCCCGTCTTCCTCCAGAAAGTCTATTAGTCTTATTATTAGTTGAGTAGTTTTCACAAAATCCATGTATTTAACACGAAAACGACCACGTTCTTGTTGCAGGCGGACATGCCGTGCTTTGTGGCGTCCATTTATCACAGTTTATTGCTTCGGGCGGGTCACTGGACAAAACAACAACAGATGCAGGCTTTGCTACACATCTTCAAACCAATTCTGGAGCTTTGCCAATGTTCAGTAGCGCGGTAAGTTAGTGTCTTCTTCCACGCGTGGGCTGATCGAGCAAGACATGGCTGTTTTATCATAACGTATTTCCTATAGACAGCGATTTTAAACTAGACAAACAAGTCAATGGCGTTTTAAAATTGTGTTTTTATCCCCTTCGTCTTCTAGTAAAGGTTAAACCGTTTTTTATCTTTTAACCTTTTTGAACAAGTCGTGCATGCTTTTATTTCAAGTGGCCTGGACTACTGCAATGCACTTTATGCTGGCATTAGCCAAAAAGCTCTCTCCCGGTTGCAGTTAGTCCAGAACGCGGCAGCAGGACTTTTAACAGGGGCCAGGAAACGCCAGCATATAACCCCGATTCTTCAGAGTTTGCACTGGCTCCCTGTTCATTTTAGAATTGATTTTAAAACATTGCCGTTTGTTTTTAAATCTTTACATCAGGGGTGCCCACACTTTTTCTGCAGGCGAGCTACTTTTCAATTGACCAACTCAAGGGGATCTACCTCATTTATAGATATCATTTATATTAATTTATTTATGAAAGAGACATTTTTGTAAACAAGTTAAATGTGTTTAATGATAATACAAGCATTTGTAACACATATAGATGTCTTTCTTTCACAAAGACAAGAATATAAGTTGGTGTATTACCTGATTCTGATGACTTGCATTGATTGGAATCAGACAGTAATGATGATAACGCCCACATTTTCAAATGGAGGACAAAAAAAGTTGTCCTTTCTGTACAATACCACATGAAAGTGGTTGGTTTTTGGCATCTAATTCATCCAGCTTCCATACACTTTACAAGAAAAACATTGGCGGCAAATTCCGTAGCTTGCTTGATTGACATTCGCGGCACCCGAGGGTCTTGTGAGATGACGCTGGCTGCTGCCAGTTCATTATTATGAAAAAATGACAGAGAGGAAGGCGAGAAACACTTTTTATTTCAACAGACTTTCGCGCCGTCCCTTCCGTCAAAACTCTAAAGGCCGACTGCACATTTCCTATCTTCACAATAAAAGCCCTGCTTCATGCTGCCTGCGCTAACAAAATAAGAAAGCTGGCGTGCACAAGTGATGTGCACGCCAGCTTTCCGAGGGATCGCTTGTGCACGCCAGTTTTCCGAGACTCTGTATTTAGTTAGCGCAGGCAGCATGAAGCAGGGCTTTTATTGTGAAGATAGGAAATGTGCAGTCGGCCTTTAGAGTTTTGACGGAAGGTACGGCGCGAGAGTCTGTTGAAATAAAAAGTGTTTCTCGCCTTCCTCTCAGTCATATTTTCATAATAATGATCTTGCAGCAGCCAGCGCCATCTCACAAGACCCTCCGGTACCGTGAATGTCATTTAAGTGACGTCTTGGTGAAGATTGATGATCACTCATTTTTAGGTCTATTTTTTTTAAAAGCCTGGCTCGAGATCGACTGGTAGATCGCGATTGACGTAATGGGCACCCCTGCACTACTAAGTAACAACATGTCCATACATTTTTGCTGCATAACATGTTTTCACACATACACACACAGCCCATACAATAGCATGTAAACAGTGCTCATAAATGTATGTAAATAGTCCTAATGCTCAAAGCCACACATGAATGAGATTTACATATAGAATGCTTGTAAACAACACAGGATAATATACATTATATACTGAAGAGTAGAGACACAAACATTGCATCCTACTTTAGAGGAGTGAGCTAGCGAGCTAAGAAGCTAAATGCTAAGTAGCAACAAGCTAAAACAAGCTATCTTCACACAGTGCTATTTTTTTTACATTTAAACGCACACACAACGTCTTCATGTTACTCATAAAAACAGACACAAGACTTACAGACAATGTTTCCAAGGCACTTCGTGGAAGAAACAACAAACTTTGAGCGCTGAATCACTTAAATAAGTCTCGTGTGTAAACAAGTCAGCGACAGACTGTCACACGCAGACTTCCGGAAACCAGAGGAAGGAGCAACTCGCCTTCAAAATAAAGGTCCCTTCCTAATACCGAATAATGTTACATCACAAAAGGCACGCGGTACATTTAGGCCTGCGCTTATAAATTTGAGTGTGATGTAAGGATACCATCATGAAAAGCACATTTAATAAAAAAAACACGTTATTATGGTCTTACCTTTACTTATAAATGAAGTCCGTGCGCAGCTCCTTCTGATCAAAAGCATCGATAACTTGTTTATAGAAGTCTTCCTTATCTTTCTTCAGTTTTAAAAGTCTCTCTGTCTCGATGGAGATCTTCCTTTATTACCTCCTGCTTCGTTTAGAAAACAGTTTTTTTTTAGATATGTAATCCTCCATGTTAAAAGTGCAAGCGAGAGGAAAAAATAAACTCTTGCTGCTTGTTGTCACTTCTTCTGCAGCCGAGTAGTGGCAAGAAGGATCACTAGCGCGCTCTACCACCAGGAGGCGGGAGTCATTTAATGACTCATATTTGACACACGCAGCTACGGTATATTAATACAACATAGCTGCTTACTGTTCTTTTTAGCATATTCAATAGCTTGGACCTTAAATCCTACTAAATAGCTCTTAATCTTCTTCCCTTAATGCGATTTCAAATGATTGAAACCAGCCTCCTCCATTTTGAAAATGATGACAGGTGAAGTGTCACTCGTGACGTGACGAGTTTGACCCTGTGGAAATTCTAGGCATGTGCTAATTATTGGGCGAAACGAGTTTGACCCGGCGGGAATTCTATCCATCCATCCATCCATCCATCTTCTTCCGCTTATCCGAGGTCGGGTCGCGGGGGCAACAGCCTAAGCTGGGAAACCCAGACTTCCCTCTCCCCAGCCACTTCGTCTAGCTCTTCCCGGGGGATCCCGAGGCGTTCCCAGGCCAGCCGGGAGACATAGTCTTCCCAACGTGTCCTGGGTCTTCCCCGTGGCCTCCTACCGGTTGGACGTGCCCTAAACACCTCCCTAGGGAGGCGTTCGGGTGGCATCCTGACCAGATGCCCGAACCACCTCATCTGGCTCCTCTCCATGTGAAGGAGCAGCGGTTTTACTTTGAGTTCCTCCCGGATGACAGAGCTTCTCACCCTATCTCTAAGGGAGAGACTTAGAGATAGGGTGCCCGTGATCCCATCCTCATGACCATAGGTGAGGATGGGAACGTAGATCGACCGGTAAATTGAGAGCTTTGCCTTCCGGCTCAGCTCCTTCTTCACCACAACGGATCGGTACAACGTCCGCATTACTGAAGACGCCGCACCGATCCGCCTGTCGATCTCACCATCCACTCTTCCCCCACTCGTGAACAAGACTCCGAGGTACTTGAACTCCTCCACTTGGGGCAGGGTCTCCTCCGCAACCCGGAGATGGCACTCCACCCTTTTCCGGGCGAGAACCATGGACTCGGACTTGGAGGTGCTGATTCTCATTCCGTCCGTTTCACACTCGGCTGCGAACCGATCCAGCGAGAGCTGAAGATCCCGGTCAGATGAAGCCATCAGGACCACATCATCTGCAAAAAGCAGAGACCTAATCCTGCGGTCACCAAACCGGAACCCCTCAACGCCTTGACTGCGCCTAGAAATTCTGTCCATAAAAGTTATGAACAGAATGGGTGACAAAGGACGGCCTTGGCGGAGTCCAACCCTCACTGGAAATGCGGACCAAGCTCTGGCACTGATCATAGAGGGAGCGGACCGCCACAATAAGACAGTCCGATACCCCATACTCTCTGAGCACTCCCCACAGGACTTCCCGAGGGACACGGTCCAATGCCTTCTCCAAGTCCACAAAGCGGGAATTCTAGTCATGTGCTAATAAAAATAATATTTTGCAAAACCAGTTTGACCCGGGGCTTCACGGTGGCAGAGGGGTTAGTGCGTCTGCCTCACAATACGAAGTTCCTGCAGTCCTGGGTTCAAATCCAGGCTCGGGATCTTTCTGTGTGGAGTTTGCATGTTCTCCCCGTGAATGTGTGGGTTCCCTCCGGGTACTCCGGCTTCCTCCCACCTCCAAAGACATGCACCTGGGGATAGGCCCCTCCCACCTCCAAAGACATGCACCTGGGGATAGGCCCCTCCCACCTCCAAAGACATGCATCTGGGGATAGGTTGATTGGCAACACTAAATGGTCCCTAGTGTGTGAATGTGAGTGTGAATGTTGTCTGTCTATCTGTGTTGGCCCTGCGATGAGGTGGCGACTTGTCCAGGGTGTACCCTGCCTTCCGCCCGATTGTAGCTGAGATAGGCGCCAGCGCCCCCCGCGACCCCGAAAGGGAATAAGCGGTAGAAAATGGATGGATGGGCAGTTTGACCCGGCGGTAATGCTAAGCACGGGCTAATTATTCTGCGAAACCAGTTTGAGAGTGAGAAGAGGTTTTAAATGAATTAGCTCCCCGGCGGCAATTCAAGGAAATACGGTATTAAAATCTGAGGGGAACGGGCTTTGACGACATCACAGAGATCCATCTCAATGATGCAAACCTCCGAGAGCTGATATTTCATTAAAACCCCCAAAACCGAGGGAGGGACTCGGTGATCCCGCCTCTCTGTTTTGGGATGCATGCTCACCTCATTCAAGACTCCCCGTGGAGCGCCTCACTGGACCGGTGGAGGGGGAAATGACATTTTCAGTCCAGCCCACACGTGTTCGGAGTGACTCAACAAGCACTAAGCGCCGCTCTCAACATATGAAATGAACAAAAAAAAAAAAAAAAAATCAAACAGAGCTTATTCAGACCGACTGCTGGGAAAAGGAACACCTTCGATTGGTCTTCTCACCGGGGATGATGGGCTGACGCTGGGAGGGAGGAGCCTGGTCTCTTTCTTTTTAGTGCAACAGTTTAAAAAGTGTGAAGTGTTTTTTTTTGTTTTTTACAAACCCCAAAAACAGTGAAGTTGTCACGTTGTGTAATTGGTAAATAAAAAGAGAATACAACGATTTGCTAATCCTGTTCAACTTATATTCACTTGAATAGACTGCAAAGACAAGATATTTCATGTTCTCACCCTTTTTTCTGCAAATCATCATGAATTTAGAATGTAATGGCAGCAACACAGTCAAGTTCATCCGCACCAGACTCTGTCATCCATTTCTTTATGGACCTTGCTTTGTGCACTGGTGCACAGTCATGTTGGAAAAGGAAAGGGCCCGCACCAAACTGTTTCCACAAGGTTGGGAGCATAGAATTGTCCAAAAATGTTTTGGTATCCCGGAGCATTCAAAGTTCCTTTCACTGGAACTAGAGGTCAGGACTCTGTGCAGGCCAGTCAAGTTCATCCGCACCAAACTCTGTCATCCATTTCTTTATGGACCCTGCTTTCCGCACTGGTGCACAGTCATGTTGGAAAAGGAAGGGGCCCGCACCAAACTGTTCCAACCAAGATGGGAGCATAGAATTGTCCAAAAATGTTTCCTTTCACTGGTTTTAAGGGGCCAAGCCCAACTCTTGAAAAAACAACCTCACACCATAATTCTTCTTAGATACTTGACATTAATTTTGGATGGTACCACAAATTTAGGTATCAATCCAATACCAAGTAGTTGCACTGTCATACATAGGTCATATTCAAAGACCTCTGGGTGTTGTTGATAAAAGGCTTTGGCTTTGCATAGTAGAGTTTTGACTTGCACTTACAGATGTGTAGCGACCGACTGTAGTTATTGACGGTGGTTTTCTGAAGTGTCCCTGAGCCCATGTGGAGATATCCTTTACACACTGATGTGGCTTTTTGATGCAGTACCACCTGAGGGATGGAAGGTGCGTAATATCATGGCTTACGTGCAGGGATTTCTCCAGATTCTCTGAACCTTTTGATATCACGGACCCTACATGGTGATATTCCTTGCAATAGCCGGTTGAGAAATGTCGTTCTTCGACAATTTGCTCAGGCATTTGTCGACAAAGTGGTGACCCTCGCCCCGTCCTTGTTTTTGAACGACTGAGCATTTCACGAAAGCTGCTTTTATAGCCAATCATGGCACCCACCTGTTCCCAGTTAGCCCGTCCACCTGTGGGATGTTCCAAATAAGTGTTTAATGAGCGTTCCTCGACTTTCTAAGTCTTTTTTGCCACTTGTGCCAGCTTTAAAAAAAAAAAAAAATGTTATAGGCATCACATTCCAAATGAGCTAAAAATAATGAAGTTTTGTCAGTTCGAACGTTAAATATCTTGTCTTTGCAGCCTATTTAATTGAATGTACCGCATTTCCTTGAATTGCCGCCGGGCATATAGTATGCACCTGCCTAGAATTACTGCTTGGGTCAAACTCGTTTCGCAAAATAATCAGCGCATGCTTAGCATTACCGCCGGCTCAGGATTAACGCCGGGTCAAACTCGTTTCGCAAAATATTATTTTTATTAGCGCATGTCTAGAATTTCCGCCGGGTCAAACTCGTTTCGCCAAATAACTAGCATATGCCTAGAATTTCCACCGGGTCAAACTCGTCACGTCACGAGTGACACTTCCCTTGTCATCATTTTCAAAATGGAGGAGGCTGATTTCAATCATTTGAAATCGCATAAAAAGGAAGAAGATTAAGAGCTATTCAGTAGGATTTAAGGTCCAAGCTATTGAATATGCTAAAAAGAACAGTAAGCAGCTATGTTTTATTAATATACCGTAGCTGCGTGTGTCAAATATGAGTCATTAAATGACTCCCGCCTCCTAGTGGTAGAGGGCGCTAGTGATCCTTCTTGCGACTACTCGGCTGCAGAAGAAGTGACAACAAGCAGCAAGAGTGAGCAGCGTGTGTTTATTTTTTTTTAACATGGAGGATTACATATCTAATTTGAAATGGCATAAAGGGAAGAAGATTAAGAGCTATTCAGTAGGATTTAAGGTCCAAGCTTACATCACACTCAAATTTTTACTGCATGCCTTTGGTAAGTGCCGGAGTGAGAAGAGGTTTTAAAGTAATTAGCGCATGCTTACTTTTACCGCATGCCTTTGGTAAGCGCAGGAGTGAGAAGAGGTTTTAAATCAATTAGCGCCCCGGCGGCAATTCATACGGTAAATTGAAAATGTTAGTAAATAATTGTATTCTCTTTTTATTTACCATTTACACAAGGTGAAAACTTCACGGGTTTATTGACCGTACCAAAAATTCCGATGACAAATAGCGTGTAACATTGCTCCTTCTTTAATCTCCCACTTTTTGCTCCCGTTTTGAGCCTTTTCCGGGACTTCACCCTCGACCCATCCCTTCCCCCCGAGGCCTTGGCGGGTGCTCCGGAATTGGCGGCGGCGTGCATGTGATCCGGTACGGGGGCCCGGCTGGTTCCGAGGTGGATATATATCTTGAGGGGATGATTAAATGAGAACATTGCAGAGGAGGTGATAGATGATGAAAAAGAGAAAGCGATGTGCCGGCAAAAGGAGCCAGAGAACTGGCTGCGGGAGAGGCGAAAATTAGCAGGTGGGAGTAGGAGAGCGAGTCGGGCCGAGAGTAATAGACGGATCATGGCGATACGGCGGCGGTGGGGGGAGGAGGGAGAGTTTGCTGCAATAACTCTTTCATTATTCAGCGTAAGGAAGGCGTGAGCGTCCCCCCGGAAGGCCCCGGAACATGACGTCAACCTCAGGTCACATGCGAGATCCTTTGTGGAAGCTCAAAGAAGGAATGACAGACGTCATTGTGAGGGCTCGCTCCTTAAAGTTGATACATGTTGCTCATCAGGAGGATGCTTGGGTTGTCCCGATATCAATATTTAAGTACCGGTACCAGAGATACTTTTCTAAATAAAGGGCACCACGAATAATCCATATTGTTTTTAAAGGCCTACTGAAACGGGGATAGCAGCTCCATTCTATGTGTCATACTTGATCATTTCGCGATGTTGCCATATTTTTGCTGAAAGGATTTAGTAGAGAACATCCACGATAAAGTTGGCAACTTTTGGTCGCTAATAAAAAAGCCTTGCCTGTACCGGAAGTAGCAGACGATGTGCGCGTGACGTCACGGGTTGTGGAGCTCCTCACATCTGAACATTGTTTACAATCATGGCCACCAGCAGCCAGAGCGATTCAGACCGAGAAAGTGTCGATTTCTCCATTAATTTCAGCGTGGATGAAAGATTTGTGGATGAGGAAAGTGAGAGTGAAGGACTACAAAGACAAGATATTTAACATTCACACTGACAAATGTTGTTATTTTTTGCAAATATTAGCTCATTGGGACTTTGATGCCTGCAACATGTTCCAAAAAAGCTGGCACAAGTTGCAAAAAAAACCTGAGAAAGTCGAGGGATGCTCATCAAACACTTATTTGGAACATCCCACAGGTGTGCAGGCTAATTGGGAACAGGTTGGCTGCCATGATTGGGTATTAAAGCAGATTCTGTGAAATGCTCAGTCGTTTACAAACAAGGACTGGGCGAGGGTCACCACTTTGTCAACAAATGCCTGAACAAACTGTCCAAGAACGACATTTCCCAACCTGTTTTGGCAAGGAATGTAGGGAGTTCACCATCTACGGTACATAATATCATCAAAAGGTTCAGAGAATCTGGAGGAATCACTGCACGTAAGCCATGATATTAAGCACTTTGGATCATTCAGGTGCAAAAACCATCATCGGTGTGTAAAGGATATCACCACATGGGCTCAGGAACACTTCAGAAAACCACCGTCAGTAACTACATTTGGTTGCTACATCTGTAAATGCAAGTTAAAGGTCTACTGAAGTGAGATGTTCTTATTTAAACGGGGATAGCAGCTCCATTCTATGTGTCATACTTCATCATTTCGCCATATTGCCATATTTTTGCTGAAAGGATTTAGTAGAGAACATCCACGATAAAGTTTGCAACTTTTGGTGGTTAATAAAAAAGCCTTGCCTGTACCGGAAGTAGCAGACGATGTGCGCGTGACGTCACGGGTTGTGGAGCTCCTCACATCTGAACATTGTTTACAATCATGGCCACCTGCAGCGAGAGCGATTCGGACAGAGAAAGCGACAATTTCCTCATTAATTTGAGCGAGGATGAAAGATTTGTGGATGAGGAAAGTTAGAGTGAAGCAAAAAAAATTGTTTCAATAAAATACTTTTTTTTCTTTTTTCTACTAAATAGAAATAGAAATAGAATACAATAGAAAGTACTTTATTGATCCCGGGGGAAATTCTGCAGCACAGTTAGTTCACAATAGACAAAAAAACACTTAGGTATTTTTTAATTATTTTTTTTAAATTTAAATACAGTATATCATACAGTATTATTCACACGTGAATAATATAAATACAGTCTATTATACAGTATTATTCACATGTGAATAATGTAAATACAGTCTATTATACAGCATTACTCACATGTGAATAATATAAATACAGTCTATTATACAGCATTATTCACATGTAAATAATGTAAATGCAGTCTATTATACAGCATTACTCACATGTAAATAATGTAAATACAGTCTATTATACAGCATTATTCACATGTGAATAACATAAATACAGTCTATTATACAGCATTATTCACATGTGAATAATATAAATACAGTCTATTATACAGCATTATTCACATAGACGTCTGGAGCTAAAATCATTGAGAAGTCTTTTAAGCGCAAAAATTGTGAGTAAACTGGTGAAGCTGCATTTTCAGTTACACTTCCTTTTTATTGACAGTTTCATCAAGAAACATATTCATTATTTTTATTTGACTTATTTTACTTCAACATATTTATATGTAAAAAAAAAACATGTCACTTATCTATGATTACTTTCTTATGTAGTATCACTATACTTGTTTTTCTAATCAGCCTGACCAAATATGGTGAAATGTGGACTCGTCAGACCACAAAAAACTTTGCCACTTTGCATCAGTCCGTCCTAGAGGAGTTCGGGCACTGCTCGGGTGTTGTTGATAAATTGCTTTGGGTTTGTATAGTAGAGTTTGCACTTACAGATGTAGTGACAAACTCTACTTACTGACAGTTGTTTTCTGAAGTGTTCCTGAGCCCACGTGGTGATGTCCTTTACACACTGATGTCCCTTTTTGATGCAGTACCGCCTGAGGGACTGTAGGTCTGTAAAATCATTGCTCAAGTGCAGTGATTTCTCCAGATTATCTGAATTTTTTTATGATATTACAGAGCGTAGATGGTGAAATCCCAAAATTCCTTGCAATAGCTGGTTGAGAAATGTTGTTCTTAATCACCTTGCTCAGGTATTTGTTGACAAACTGGCGACCCTCGCCCCGTCCTTGTTTGCGAATGAGTGAGCATTTCGTGGAAGCTGCTTTTAAACCCAATCATGGCACCCACTTGTTCCCAATTAGCCTGTCCACCTGCGGGATGTTCCAAATAAGTGTTTGATGAGCATTCCTCAACTTTATCACTCTTTTTTGCCACTTGTGCCAGCTTTTTTGAAACATGTAGCAGGCATCAAATTTCCAATGAGCTAATATTTGCAAAACATAACAAAGTTTCTGAGTTTGAACATTAAATATCTCAGTTTATTTAATCGAATAGAAGTTGAAAAAGATTCAATCAATCAATCAATCAATGTTTACTTATATAGCCCTAAGTCACCAATGTCTCAAAGGGCTGCACAAGCCACAACAACGTCCTGGACTCAGGTATAGATGTGTGTGTCCGAATTGAAGGAAAGGACAGGCTGTCTTCTTCTAATGAGTTTAATCACATTTTTGCAAGCTGGGCAAAGTTTGCTGTGGTCTGGAACAACATGGCACACAATCCGAAATGCAGCCAGTATTACATACAGATAATGTGTCATGAGGCATGCAAATATCAATTAAATACACAAAGGACATAAGTAAAGGAAATTAAATGATATCAAGTTCTTCTAATGGATTTATTACAATCTTTGCAAGCTGTGTAAATCGTTTTATTCAGTTTTTATTTAGCATTTACACAAAGTGACAACTTCACTGCTTTTGAGTTTTGTAAATAAGAATGATTAAAATCAAATCAAAAGATTACTAAATGGGTGTTAATATTCCAGTGTGCCCCAGACCACTCTGTCCTGGTAAAGTGTGGAAAAAAACCCCTGCTTTACGATAACGTACATTTTTATACATTTATATTCTTAGAAATTGTTTAGCCTTTCTGTGATGGATACAACTCTGTTCTGTAGAAGCGTTCCCTCCATCCACGTCGTCGTGTGATCAAGCAAGGCGGGAAATGAAAAGTGTGGTTTGTGATGATGAGCACTTCTATTTTTACAGTATCTGCGAGGGAAAGGAGGGCGGCGAGCGTGACTCCATCAGTCAGCGGGGTGGGCGTGTCCCAGCCGGCGTGACGGCCTCGTCAGCGGCCCGTATTAAAGACATTAAACACCGGGCCGGGCGCCTCATTAATCAGGCCTCGGGGTTGACAGCCGGCTGGGCTATCGGCCTCTTACATCCACGCCTGCCCGCCGGGGGACGTCCTGAATCCAGGTAATATTCTTCTTCCGCAGATGACGCCGTGATGGATCCACCCTGAAGCTGGCCGCCGTGTCTGTGTGGCCCATTGAGCATCACTCCACTTTTATTGTGAAGGTACAGTGTCTAATCACTCAACTTTTATTTTGAAGGTAAAGTGTCTAATCACTCGACTTTTATTGTGAAGGTACAGTGTCTAATCACTCAACTTTTATTTTGAAGGTACAGTGTCTAATCACTCAACCTTTATTGTAAACTTACAGTGTTTAATCACTCAACTTTTATTGTGAAGGTACAGTGTCTATTCACTTGCCTTTTTCTAAGAGGGTACAGTTTGTAATTACTCAACATTTATTGTGGAGGTACAGTATCTAGTCACTCAACTGTTATTGTGAAGGAACAGTGTATAATCACTCAACTTTTATTGTGAAGGTACAGTGCTTAATCACTTGACTTTTAGTGTAATGGTAGTGTATAGTTACTCAACTTTTATTGTGAAGGTACAGTGTCTAGTCACTCAACTTTTAATGTGAAGGTACAGTATCTAGTCACTCAACTTTTAATGTGAATGTACAGTGTTTAAGCACTCAATTTTTTGTGTAATGGTAGTGTATAGTTACTCAACTTTTATTGTGAAGGTACAGTATCTAATCACTCAACTTTTATTGTGAAGGTACAGTGTCTAATCACTCAACTTTTAGTGTGACGGTACAGTGTCTAATCACTCAACTTTTATTGTGAAGGTACAGTGTCTAGTCACTCAACTTTTATTGTGAAGGTACAGTGTCTAGTCACTCAACTTTTATTGTGAAGGTACAGTGTCTAATCACTCAACTTTTATTGTGGAGGTACAGTGTCTCATCACTCGACTTTTATTGTGAAGGTACAGTGTCTAATCACTCAACTTTTATTGTGGAGGTACAGTGTCTAATCACTCGACTTTTAGTGTGAAGGTACAATGTCTAATCACTCAACTTTTATTGTGAAGGTACAGTGTCTAATCACTCAACTTTTAGTGTGACGGTACAGTGTCTAATCACTCAACTTTTATTGTGAAGGTACAGTGTCTAGTCACTCAACTTTTATTGTGAAGGTACAGTGTCTAGTCACTCCACTTTTATTGTAAACTTACAGTGTTTAATCACTCAACTTTTATTGTGAAGGTACAGTGTCTAATCATTGGACTTTTAGTGTGAAGGTACAGTGTCTAATCACTTAACTTTTATTGTGAAGGTACAGTGTCTAATCACTCAACTTTTATTGTAAACTTACAGTGTTTAATCACTCAACTTTTATTGTGAAGGTACAGTGTCTATTCACTTGCCTTTTTCTAAGAGGGTACAGTTTGTAATTACTCAACATTTATTGTGAAGGTACAGTATCTAGTCACTCAACTTTTATTGTGAAGGAACAGTGTATAATCACTCAACTTTTATTGTGAAGGTACAGTGTTTAATCACTTGACTTTTAGTGTAATGGTAGTGTATAGTTACTCAACTTTTATTGTGAAAGTACAGTGTCTAATCGCTCAACTTTTAATGCGAATGTACAGTGTTTAATCACTCAATTTTTTGTGTAATGGTAGTGTATAGTTACTCAACTTTTATTGTGAAGGTACAGTATCTAGTCACTCAACTTTTATTGTGAAGGTACAGTGTCTAATCACTCGACTTTAATTGTTTAAGTACAGTGTCTAATCACTCAACTTTTATTGTGAAGGTACAGTGTCTAATCACTCAACCTTTATTGTAAACTTACAGTGTTTAATCACTCAACTTTTATTGTGAAGGTACAGTGTCTAATCACTCAACTTTTATTTTGAAGGTACAGTGTCTAATCACTCAACCTTTATTGTAAACTTACAGTGTTTAATCACTCAACTTGTATTGTGAAGGTACCTTCACAATACAAGTGCCTTTTTCTAAGAGGGTACAGTTTGTAATTACTCAACATTTATTGTGAAGTTACAGTATCTAGTCACTCAACTTTTATTGTGAAGGAACAGTGTATAATCACTCAACTTTTATTGTGAAGGTACAGTGTCTATTCACTTGCCTTTTTCTAAGAGGGTACAGTTTGTAATTACTCAACATTTATTGTGAAGGTACAGTATCTAGTCACTCAACTTTTATTGTGAAGGAACAGTGTATAATCACTCAACTTTTATTGTGAAGGTACAGTGTTTAATCACTTGACTTTTAGTGTAATGGTAGTGTATAGTTACTCAACTTTTATTGTGAAAGTACAGTGTCTAATCACTCAACTTTTAATGTGAAGGTACAGTATCTAGTCACTCAACTTTTATTGTGAAGGAACAGTGTATAATCACTCAACTTTTATTGTGAAGGTACAGTGTTTAATCACTTGACTTTTAGTGTAATGGTAGTGTATAGTTACTCAACTTTTATTGTGAAAGTTCAGTGTCTAATCACTCAACTTTTAATGTGAAGGTACAGTATCTAGTCACTCAACTTTTATTGTGAAAGTACAGTGTCTAATCACTCAACTTTTAATGTGAAGGTACAGTATCTAGTCACTCAACTTTTATTGTGAAGGTACAGTGTTTAAGCACTCAAATTTTTGTGTAATGGTAGTGTATGGTTACTCAACTTTTATTGTGAAAGTACAGTATTTAGTCACTCAAATTTTATTGTGAAGGTACAGTGTCTAATCACTCGACTTTAATTGTAAAGGTACAGTGTCTAATCACTCAACTTTTATTGTGAAGGTACAGTATCTAGTCACTCAACTTTTACTGTGAAGGTACAGTGTCTAATCACTCAACTTTAATTGTAAAGGTACACTGTCTAATCACTCAACTTTTATTGTGAAGGTACAGTGTCTAATCACTCGATTTTTATTGTAAACTTACAGTGTTTAATCACTCAACTTTTATTGTGGAGGTACAGTGTCTCATCACTCGACTTTTAGTGTAAAGGTACAGTGTCTAATCACTAAATTTTTATTGTGAAGGTACAGTGTCTAATCACTTGACTTTTATTGTGAAGGTCAGTGTGTAATTACTCAACTTTTACTGTGAAGGTACAGTGTGTAATCCCTCAACTTTTAATGTGAAAGAACAATGTCTAATATCTCAACTTTTATTGTGAAGGTACAGTGTGTAGTCACTCAACTTTTTTTGTGAAGGGACAGTGTCTAATCACTGGACTTTTAGTGTGAAGGAACAGTGACTTATCACTCGACTTTTATTGTGAAGGTACAGTGTCTATTCACTTGCCTTTTTCTAAGAGGGTACAGTTTGCAATTACTCAACATTTATTGTGAAGTTACAGTATCTAGTCACTCAACTTTTATTGTGAAGGAACAGTGTTTAATCACTCAATTTTTTGTGTAATGGTAGTGTATAGTTACTCAACTTTTATTGTGAAGGTACAGTATCTAGTCACTCAACTTTTAATGTGAAGGTACAGTATCTAGTCACTCAACTTTTAATGTGAATGTACAGTGTTTAAGCACTCAATTTTTTGTGTAATGGTAGTGTATAGTTACTCAACTTTTATTGTGAAGGTACAGTATCTAATCACTCAACTTTTATTGTGAAGGTACAGTGTCTAATCACTCAACTTTTATTGTGAAGGTACAGTGTCTAGTCACTCAACTTTTATTGTGAAGGTACAGTGTCTAGTCACTCAACTTTTATTGTGAAGGTACAGTGTCTAATCACTCAACTTTTATTGTGGAGGTACAGTGTCTAATCACTCGACTTTTAGTGTGAAGGTACAATGTCTAATCACTCAACTTTTATTGTGAAGGTACAGTGTCTAATCACTCAACTTTTATTGTGGAGGTACAGTGTCTCATCACTCGACTTTTATTGTGGAGGTACAGTGTCTCATCACTCGACTTTTATTGTGAAGGTACAGTGTCTAATCACTCAACTTTTATTGTGGAGGTACAGTGTCTCATCACTCGACTTTTATTGTGAAGGTACAGTGTCTAATCACTCGACTTTTAGTGTGAAGGTACAATGTCTAATCACTCAACTTTTATTGTGAAGGTACAGTGTCTAGTCACTCAACTTTTATTGTGAAGGTACAGTGTCTAGTCACTCAACTTTTATTGTGAAGGTACAGTGTCTAATCACTCAACTTTTATTGTGAACGTAGCGTGTCTAATCACTCAACTTTTATTGTGAAGGTACAGTGTCTAATCACTCAACCTTTATTGTAAACTTACAGTGTTTAATCACTCAACTTTTATTGTGAAGGTACAGTGTCTATTCACTTGCCTTTTTCTAAGAGGGTACAGTTTGTAATTACTCAACATTTATTGTGAAGGTACAGTATCTAGTCACTCAACTTTTATTGTGAAGGAACAGTGTATAATCACTCAACTTTTATTGTGAAGGTACAGTGCTTAATCACTTGACTTTTAGTGTAATGGTAGTGTATAGTTACTCAACTTTTATTGTGAAAGTACAGTGTCTAATCACTCAACTTTTAATGTGAAGGTACGGTGTTTAAGCACTCAATTTTTTGTGTAATGGTAGTGTATAGTTACTCAACTTTTATTGTGAAGGTACAGTGTCTAATCACTCAACTTTAATTGTGAAGGTACAGTGTCTAATCACTCAACTTTTATTGTGAAGGTACAGTGTCTAATCACTCAACTTTTATTGTGAAGGTACAGTGTGTAATCACTCGACTTTTAGTGTGAAGGAACAGTGTCTAATCACTCAACTTTTATTGTGAAGGTACAGAGTCTAATCGCTCGACTTTTATTGTGAAGGTACAGTGTCTAATCACTCAACTTTTATTGTGAAGGTACAGTGTCTAATCACTCGACTTTTAGTGTGAAGGAACAGTGTCTAATCACTCAACTTTTATTATGAAGGTACAGTGTCTAATCACTCAACTTTTATTGTGAAGGTACAGTGTCTAGTCACTCAACTTTTATTGTGAAGGTACAGTGTCTAGTCACTCAACTTTTATTGTGAAGGTACAGTGTCTAATCACTCAACTTTTATTGTTTTCCTTTTTCATAAAATATGACGCTCAGTAGCCAATTAAAGCAAATAATAATTAACACATTTTTGTCACGGTCAGGCTTTTAATTTTCACTTTAAATTGATTCATAATTGATATTTAAGTGTTTGTGTGAGAGAGCGAGTCCGTATATTTAATAACAATAATAAAACACATGCTGTGTGTAGAAGCTGTTCATTCATTCATAACCTGTGTTATTCATTTTGGGGAAAAAAACCTTATAGAAAACACACACATTTTCTAAATAAAGGAGACCACAACAAATGTCATTATTGTCTTTATTTGAACAAAAAAAATTTAGTGTAGATGAAACATATGTTTATTATTGTTATTTAATCCTTAAATAAAATAGTGAACATCAATGGCAACTTGTCTTTTAGTAGTAAGTAAACAAACAAAGACTCCTGATTAGCATTATATTGTGTCATTTATACACCTATTATTTTATACACTATGAGGGACAAACTGTAAAAAATAGATCATTATTTAGTCCTTAAATAAAATAGTGAACATCAATGGCAACTTGTCTTTTAGTAGTAAGTAAACAAACAAAGACTCCTAATTAGTCTGCAGTAACATATTATGTCATTTATACACCTATTATTTTACACACATTATGAGGGACAAACTGTAAAAAATGGATTATTAATCTACTTGTTTATTTCCTGTTAATATCTGCTTACTTTCTGTTTTAACATGTTCTATCTACACTTCTTTTAAAATGTAATAATCACTTATTTTTACACTTTGATACTTTACATTAGTTTTGGACGATACCACACATTTAGGTATCGATGCGATACCAAGTAGTTACAGGATCATACAATAAAATATTATACCTAATAAACCAATAATAATATAGTTAAAAAATACTGATATAAAGGGTAGGTGTCACGCTCTTTTCTGTTTTAACATGTTCAATCTAAACTTCTGTCCAAATGTAATAATCACTTATTCTTCTCTTTTTTGATACTTTACATTAGTTGTGGATGATACCACACATTTAGGTATTGATCTGACACCAAGTAGTTACAGGATCATACAATAAAATATTATACCTAATAAACCAATAATAATATAGTTAAAAAATACTGATATAAAGGGTAGGTGTCACGCTCTTTTCTGTTTTAACATGTTCTATCTACACTTCTTTTAAAATGTAATAATCACTTATTTTTACACTTTGATACTTTCCATTAGTTTTGGACGATACCACACATTTAGGTATCGATGCGATACCAAGTAGTTACAGGATCATACAATAAAATATAAAGACTTAATAACCCAATACTGATGAAAAAATGCTGATGTAAAGGGTAGGTGTTGCGCTCTTTTCTGTTTTAACATGTTCTATCTACACTTCTGTTCAAATAAAATAATCACTTATTCTTCTCTTCTTTGATACTTGACATTAGTTTTGGATGATACCACACATTTAGGTATCGATGCGATACCAAGTAGTTACAGGATCATACATTGCTCATATTCAAAGTCCTCATGTGTCCAGGGACATATTTAATGACAATATAAACAAAATATAAACTTTTAAAAAACTAAAGAAGAAGAACAATATCGATGTAATCATAGTAGTATCGACTACTATGTACTTGGTATCATTACAAATTAGATCCACCCATGACATTTGTTTACATTGTGATTCACCCGTGAGATATTGTATCTTCCTCCGGCGTGTAGCGAAGCATGTTTAGCTATTCCTCATCCTCCAGTGATAATACTACTTGTAAGAAACTTACTTCATTTGTCGCCATGGAGACGATGATTTCATGATTTGAAAGTAACTAAAACACTGTTAGTTTTTGTCTTAAAACAGTGTTTCAGTGTTAAAACTTCACATTTATTTTTACTTTTTACACCAAAATCAGGGGTCAGCAACCTTTTTGAAAGCAAGAGCTACTTCTTGGCTACTGATTCATGCCAAGGGCTACCAGTTTGATACACACTTAAATAAATTGCCAGAAATAGCCAATTTGCTCAATTTACCTTTAATAAATAAATCTATATTTATAAAAAAATGGGTATTTCTGTCTGTCTTTCCGTCGGATATTTTTTTTCTTTTACGGAAGGTTTTTTGTAGAGAATAAATGATGACAAAAACACTTAATTGGACGATTTAAAAGAAGAGAAAACACACAAAAAAATTCAAATTTAATTTTGAAACATAGCTTATCTTCAATTTCGACTCTTTAAAATTCAAAATTCTACCGAAAAAAAGAAGAGAAAAACTAGCTAATTTGAATCTTTTTGAAAAAAAATAAAAAAAGAATCATTAGTAATTTTTCCTAACTAAGATACATTTTAAAATTTTGATGACATGTTTTAAATAGGTTAAAATCCAATCATGCACTTTGTTAGAATATATAACAAATTGGACCAAGCTATATTTCTAACAAAGACAAATCATTATTTCATCCAAATTTTCCAGAACAAAAATTTTAAAAGAAATTCAAAATACTTTGAAATAAGATTTAAATTTGTTACTACAGATTTTCTGGATTTGCCAGAATAATATCTTTGAAGAAATATTTCACAAATATTCCTCGTCGAAAAAACAGAAGCTAAAATGAAGAATTCAATTAAAATGTATTTATTATTCTTTACAATAATAAAATAAATGTACTTAAACATTGATTTAAATTGTCAGGAACGAAGAGGAAGGAATTTAAAAGGTGTTTAAAAATCCTAAAATCATTTTTAAGCTTGTATTTTTTCTCTAAAATTGTCTTTCTGAAAGTTATAAGAAGCAAAGTAAAAAAAATAAATGAATTTATTTAAACCAGTGAAGACCAAGTCTTTAAAATCTTTTCAAATATTTTCAAATTTTATTTGAGTTTTGTCTCTCTTAGAATTAAAAATGTCCAGCAAAGCGAGACCAGCTTGCTAGTAAATAAATACAATTTAAAAATAATAGAGGCAGCTCACTGGTAAGCAGAGGTGGGTAGTAACGCGCTTCTACTTGAGTAACTTTTGGGATAAATTGTACTTCTAAGAGTAGTTTTTATGCAACATACTTTTACTTTTACTTGAGTATATTTATAGAGAAGAAACGCTACTTTTACTCCGTTCCATTAATCTACATTCAGCTCGTTACTCGCTACTGATTTTTTATCAATCTGTTAATGTTTGTTTTGATTTTGTCAGACATGCATTCTAAGTAGAATCTACACATGCCTGTTTTTCACCAATCAAATGCAGTCACTGGTGACATTGGACCAATCAAAAAAAAAAAACAGGCGGTCACGTGACCGTCACACGTCGAATCCGACCTAAAAAGGTTGAAAAACTTATTGGGGTGTTACCATTTAGTGGTCAACTGTACAGAATATGTACTGTACTGTGCAATCTACTAATACAAGTTTTAACCAATCAATCAAAAGTGTGAAGGAAAAAAGACACTTTTTATTTCAACCGTACTTCCCGTCAAAAGCCTAAAGACTGATCGCACAGTTCCTGTCTTCACAATAAAAGCGCCGCTCCATCGCGCCTGCGCTAACAAAATAAGAGTCTCCGAAAGCCAGAGCAAACAAGCTAGCAAGCTACGGAGTTTGCCGCCAATGTATTTCTTGTAAAGTGTATAAAAACCAATATGGAAGCTGGACAAATAAGATGCCAAAAACCAACGACTTTCATGTGGTATTAGACAGGAAGGAGGAACTTTTTTTCTCCTCCATTTGAAAACGTGGACATTATCAGCACTATACTGTCTGATTCCAATCAATGCAAGTCATCAGAATCAGGTAATACACCAACTTTTATTCTTGTCTTCATGAAAGATAGGAATCTATGTGTTAAACATGCATGTATATTCATTAAAACACCTTTAACATGTCAACAAAAACTGCAAAAATAAATAACTATAAATTATATACTGTATATATAGATGTATATGTATACATATGAGGTAGATCACCTCGACTTGGTCATTTATTAAGTCATTGATTAACGTTGAAAAACTTATTGGGGTGTTACCATTTAGTGGTCAATTGTAGGGAATATGTACTGTACTGTGCAATCTACTAATACAAGTTTTAACCAATCAAGCAATCGATGAATGCCTACTGAGCCTATGGTGCTGTTAAGTTATTGTGGCTCAATTTGCCTTCATTTTTTTTATTTTCATGTTTTATTATGTAATATATATTATTGTTTTAGTGGCTTAAGAGATATTCCTGGCTGTGAATTTCTTCATTGCTATTTTTATGTTTTTGTGCATTACTTGTTGCCGTCATCATTAAACAAACAGGTTACTCATCAGTTACTCAGTAGTTTTTTCACAACATACTTTTTACTTTTACTCAAGTCAATATTTGGGTGACTACTCCTTACTTTTACATGAGTAATACATCTCTAAAGTAACTGTACTCTTACTTGAGTACAATTTCTGGCTACTCTACCCACCTCTGCTGCTATTTGAGCTATTTTTAGAACAGGCCAGCAGGCGACTCATCTGGTCCTTACGGGCGACCACGTTTGTGAACCCTGGTCCACACATTGCGTCTGCTTGTAGGTACTCTGTGTGTGTGCGCTGCCGAACATGCTCCCCTGCTCGTAAAACCTACAATGACACAACGTGACCGGGCCGGGGGTTGGCGGACTGGTACTTTTTAGAGGCGGTATAGTACCGGACATGATTCATTAGTATTGCGGTACTATACTAGTCCTGGTGTAGCGTACAACCCGAGGAGGGTGATGGTGAGTGATGCACACACATCGCTGCAATAATTGCTGTCGTTAGAGTTCCGCGGTGATGAATGTGGCTTCATTAAGGATCCTTGAAGGTGTCAATTGAGGTGGGAGGTGACGGAGACATCGCACCAGCAGGTGTCGCTCCTCCGCTCGACTTCCAGCCGGAGAGGTCTCACCTGGACCATAAAGGCTGCATTGCATCTGTAAATATGTATAAAAAATGCATGGTTTCATGTATTGGCTTTAGATAACCAGCGCTTATTTTTAATGAGTCCTCCGGCATGTTTCCAAAAAAAAGGCTTCTCGCCGGCACTTCTCCGGTTTCTTTCAAGATATGTTGTTCTGCCTCCCGGTGCCTCTTCTCCTCCTACTCAGCCTACCGATGTTCTTTCTGCTCATGATTACCTTTTCCTCCCGTACAAAAGTTGCCGGCGAGGTCACGCCGCTTTGCATCGGCCGGGGTCAGAAGCTTGTCTCCGCCAACATAACTACATAAAAAAATAAAAATAAATTTAAGCTGCAGGCAGCGTTGGTCGGGTCCGCCTTTGGCTGCTGCCCCCGAGACCCACGGCCGGATAAGCGTTAGAAGACGCCTTGGAGCCACTATTTTGAGAATCTAATGCATTGTGAAAGTAATGCAGTTGTTGTATTGAAGTGAAAATATCAAACTTCCTGTTGATTTTTGCTAAAGTATGTTAATTATTAAAATATAGGTCTAAGTGAGACCTACATAGTGTTTGTTGTTTCATGTCTCTCTGACATTCCTACCGGAAGTTACAAGCAGTTTTGTTTGTGTTTTCTTCCTAGGAGCAGTTTTTTCTGTGTTTTATTCAAAAATTGCGCTAGAGCGTAATTTGAGTGTTTGGGGTTTGGTTTTTCTACTAGATTGCAATTTTTGCCAGTCTGATGTGTGTGCCAAGTTTGGTGAGTTTTGAAACATTTTAAAGGGGTGAAATTACAGCGCAAAGAGGCAAAAATTGCATTTTTTAGGCACATTTTGCTTCGAAGGGGTTTTTGACAACTTCTTGTTGATTTCTGCTAAAGACGTTTCAATTGGAAATTTAGGTCTAAGTCAGACCTACATATAGGTTTTGTTTCATGTCTCTACGACATTGCTAGCAGAAGTTACAAGCAGTCTGTTTTTTGTTTCTTTCCTAGGGGGCGCTAGCGCGCAATTTTGATATTTGGGGTTTGGTTGCTTAATAAGTTGGGAAGGTTTCACCCCGAAATCCACACACAGGTAAGCATTTTCCACAACATACAACTCACTCGACGTTATCCCGTTTATTACACGGCTTACTCGTGAAATACTACATTTGAGACATGATTTTCATCAAACTACGACTTGTTATCGGTGATTTTTGCCGCAGTTTTGCTTTGACTTTCAGAAATTGAAGGGAAAGTTTACATGTTACCCTTTAGTCGGACTAAATCTACTGTAGTTTTCGTCGACTATAATCTCATGATATTTCGTCAGTTAAAACTAGACTAAAACCTAAAACAATTGAAATTAAAGCTGCAAGCAGCGTTGGTCGGGTCCGCCTTTGGCTGCTGCCCCCGAGACCCACGGCCGGATAAGCGTTAGAAGACGCCTTGGAGCCACTATTTTGAGAATCTAATGCATTGTGAAAGTAATGCAGTTGTTGTATTGAAGTGAAAATATCAAACTTCCTGTTGATTTTTGCTAAAGTATGTTAATTATTAAAATATAGGTCTAAGTGAGACCTACATAGTGTTTTTTGTTTCATGTCTATCTGACATTCCTACCGGAAGTTACAAGCAGTTTTTGTTTGTGTTTTCTTCCTAGGAGCAGTTTTTTCTGTGTTTTATTCAAAAAATTGCGCTAGAGCGTAATTTTGAGTTTTGGGGTTTGGTTTTTCTACTAGATTGCAATTTCTGCCAGTCCTGATGTGTGTGCCAAGTTTGGTGAGTTTTGAAACATTTTAAAGGGGTCAAATTACAGCGCAAAGAGGCAAAAATTGCATTTTTTAGGCACATTTTGCTTCGAAGGGGTTTTTGCCAACTTCTTGTTGATTTCTGCTAAAGACGTTTCAATTGGAAATTTAGGTCTAAGTCAGACCTACATAGAGGTTTTTGTTTCATGTCTCTACGACATTGCTAGCAGACGTTACTAGCAGTCTGTTTTTTGTTTCTTCCTAGGGGGCGCTAGCGCGCAATTTTGATATTTGGGGTTTGGTTGCTTAATAAGTTGGGAAGGTTTCACCCCGAAATCCACACACAGGGAAGCATTTTCCACAACATACAACTCACTCGACGTTATCCCGTTTATTACACGGCTTACTCGTGAAATACTACATTTGAGACATGATTTTCATCAAACTACGACTTGTATCGGTGATTTTTGCCGCAGTTTTGCTTTGACTTTCAGAAATTGAAGGGAAAGTTTACATGTTACCCTTTAGTCGACTAAATCTACTGCAGTTTTCGTCGACTATAATCTCATGATATTTCGTCAGTTAAAACTAGACTAAAACTAAAACAATTGAAATTAAAGCTGCAAGCAGCGTTGGTCGGGTCCGCCTTTGGCTGCTGTCCCCGAGACCCACGGCCGGATAAGCGTTAGAAGACGCCTTGGAGCCACTATTTTGAGAATCTAATGCATTGTGAAAGTAATGCAGTTGTTGTATTGAAGTGAAAATATCAAACTTCCTGTTGATTTTTGCTAAAGTCTGTTAATTATTAAAATGTAGGTCTAAGTGAGACCTACATAGTGTTTTTTGTTTCATGTCTCTCTGACATTCCTACCGGAAGTTACGAGCAGTTTTGTTTGTGTTTTCTTCCTAGGAGCAGTTTTTTCTTTGTTTTATTCAAAAATTGCGCTAGAGCGTAAATTTAAGTTTTGGGGTTTGGTTTTTCTACTAGATTGCAATTTTTGCCAGTCCTGATGTGTGTGCCAAGTTTGGTGAGTTTTGAAACATTTTAAAGGGGTCAAATTACAACGCAAAGAGGGAAAAATTGCATTTTTTTAGGAAAATTTTGCTTCGAAAGGGTTTTTGCCAACCTCTTGTTGATTTCTGCTAAAGACGTTTCAATTGGAAATTTAGGTCTAAGTCAGACCTACATAGAGGTTTTTGTTTCATGTCTCTACGACATTCCTAACGGAAGTTACAAGCAGTCTGTTTTTTGTTTCTTCCTAGGGGGCGCTAGCGCGCAATTTTGATATTTGGGGTTTGGTTGCTTAATAAGTTGGGAAAGTTTCACCCCGAAATCCACACACAGGTAAGCATTTTCCACAACATACAACTCACTCGACGTTATCCCGTTTATTACACGGCTTACTCGTGAAATACTACATTTGAGACATGATTTTCATCAAACTACGACTTGTATCGGTGATTTTTGCCGCAGTTTTGCTTTGACTTTCAGAAATTGAAGGGAAAGTTTACATGTTACCCTTTAGTCGACTAAATCTACTGTAGTTTTAGTCGACTATAATCTCATGAAATTTCGACTAAAACTAAAACAATTTAAATTTAAGCTGCAAGCAGCGTTGGTCGGGTCCGCCTTTGGCTGCTGCCCCCGAGACCCACGGCCGGATACGCGTTAGAAGACGCCTTGGAGCCACTATTTTGAGAATCTAATGCATTGTGAAAGTAATGCAGTTGTTGTATTGAAGTGAAAATATCAAACTTCCTGTTGATTTTTGCTAAAGTATGTTAATTATTAAAATATAGGTCTAAGTGAGACCTACATAGTGTTTTTTGTTTCATGTCTCTCTGACATTCCTACCAGAAGTTACAAGCAGTTTTGTTTGTGTTTTCTTCCTAGGAGCATTTTTTTCTGTGTTTTATTCAAAAATTGCGCTAGAGCGTAATTTTGAGTTTTGGGGTTTGGTTTTTCTACTAGATTGCAATTTCTGCCAGTCCTGATGTGTGTGCCAAGTTTGGTGAGTTTTGAAACATTTTAAAGGGGTCAAATTACAACGCAAAGAGGCAAAAATTGCATTTTTTAGGCAAATTTTGCTTCGAAGGGGTTTTTGCCAACATCTTGTTGATTTCTGCTAAAGACGTTTCAATTGGAAATTTAGGTCTAAGTCAGACCTACATAGAGGTTTTTGTTTCATGTCTCTACGACATTGCTAGCAGAAGTTACAAGCAGTCTGTTTTTTGTTTCTTCCTAGGGGGCGCTAGCGCGCAATTTTGATATTTGGGGTTTGGTTGCTTAATAAGTTGGGAAGGTTTCACCCCGAAATCCACACACAGGTAAGCATTTTCCACAACATACAACTCACTCGACGTTATCCCGTTTATTACACGGCTTACTTGTGAAATACTGCATTTGAGACATGATTTTCATCAAACTACGACTTGTATCGGTGATTTTTGCCGCTGTTTTGCTTTGACTTTCAGAAATTGAAGGGAAAGTTTACATGTTACCCTTTAGTCGACTAAATCTACTGTAGTTTTCGTCGACTATAATCTCATGATATTTCGTCAGTTAAAACTAGACTAAAACTAAAACAATTTAAATTAAAGCTGCAAGCAGCGTTGGTCGGGTCCGCCTTTGGCTGCTGCCCCCGAGACCCACGGCCGGATAAGCGTTAGAAGACGCCTTGGAGCCACTATTTTGAGAATCTAATGCATTGTGAAAGTAATGCAGTTGTTGTATTGAAGTGAAAATATCAAACTTCCTGTTGATTTTTGCTAAAGTATGTTGATTATTAAAATGTAGGTCTAAATGAGACCTACATAGTGTTTTTTGTTTCATGTCTCTCTGACATTCCTACCGGAAGTTACAAGCAGTTTTGTCTGTGTTTTCTTCCTAGGAGCAGTTTGTTTAAACATCCATCCATCCATTTCTACCGCTTATTCCCTTTCGGGGTCGCGGGGGGGCGCTGGCGCCTATCTCAGCTACAATCGGGCGGAAGGCAGGGTACACCCTGGACAAGTCGCCACCTCATCGCAGGGCCAACACAGATAGACAGACAACATTCACACTCACATTCACACACTAGGGACCAATTTTAGTGTTGCCAATCAACCTATCCCCAGGTGCATGTCTTTGGAGGTGGGAGGGGCCTATCCCCAGGTGCATGTCTTTGGAGGTGGGAGGAGGCCGGAGTACCCGGAGGGAACCCACGCATTCACGGGGAGAACATGCAAACTCCACACAGAAAGATCCCGAGCCTGGATTTGAACCCAGGACTGCAGGAACTTCGTATTGTGAGGCAGACGCACTAACCCCTCTGCCACCGTACAGAAGGGTTCAATCTCTCTCCTGTGCGAGTTTGAAGCCGAAACTACAAACGCACTCAGAGGAGATAATGTTTGAAGAAAGGTGACCGGTTTTTACAAATTTTTGTTTTGAAGGGGGGATTGCAAACTTCCTGTTGAGAAGGTAAGTGAAATGTGAAATATATTTATATAGCGCTTTTCTCTAGTGACTCAAAGCACTTTACATAGTGAAACCCAATATCTAAGTTACATTTAAACCAGTGTGGGTGGCACTGGGAGCAGGTGGGTAAAGTGTCTTGCCCAAGGACACAACGGCAATGACTAGGATGGCAGAAGCGGGAATCGAACCTGCAACCCTCAAGTTGCTGGCACGGCCACTCTACCAACCGAGCTATGCCGCCCCAGTAATGTGCGGGTAAAGATATGTTGACTGGGTGAAAGAAGGAGTCACCAGTTTGACTCCGTGATACAGAGAAGGTAGGTAATGTGCGGGTAAATATATGTTGTCTGGTTGATGGCAGGAAGCACCAGAATGTATGGGTGAAAGAAAGAAGCACCAGTGTGACCCCAGGATGCAGGGAAGGTAGGTAATGTGCGGGTAAAGATATGTTGACTGGGTGAAAGAAGGAGGCACCAGTTTGACTCCAGGATACAGAGAAGGTAGGTAATGTGCAGGTAAAGATATGTTGACCGGGTGAAAGAAGGAGGCACCAGTTTGACTCCAGGATACAGAGAAGGTAGGTAATGTGCAGGTAAAGATATGTTGACTGGGTGAAAGAAGGAGGCACCAGTTTGACTCCAGGATACAGAGAAGGTAGGTAATGTGCGGGTAAAGATATGTTGAATGGGTGAAAGAAGGAGGCACCAGTTTGACCCCAGGATACAGAGAAGGTAGGTAATGTGCGGGTAAAGATATGTTGACTGGGTGATGGCAGGAAACACCAGGATGTATGGATGACAGAAAAAAGCACCAGTTTGACTCCAGGATACAGAGAAGGTAGGTAATGTGCGGATAAAGATATGTTGACTGGGTGAAAGAAGGAGGCCCCAGTTTGACTCCAGGATACAGAGAAGGTAGGTAATGTGCGGGTAAAGATATGTTGACTGGGTGAAAGAAGGAGGCACCAGTTTGACTCCAGGATACAGGGAAGGTAGGTAATGTGCGGGTAAAGATATGTTGACTGGGTGAAAGAAGGAGGCACCAGTTTGACTCCAGGATGCAGGGAAGGTAGGTAATGTGCGGGTAAAGATATGTTGACTGGGTGAAAGAAGGAGGCACCAGTTTGACTCCAGGATACAGAGAAGGTAGGTAATGTGCGGGTAAAGATATGTTGAATGGGTGAAAGAAGGAGGCACCAGTTTGACCCCAGGATACAGAGAAGGTAGGTAATGTGCGGGTAAAGATATGTTGACTGGGTGATGGCAGGAAACACCAGGATGTATGGATGACAGAAAAAAGCACCAGTTTGACTCCAGGATACAGAGAAGGTAGGTAATGTGCGGATAAAGAAATGTTGACTGGGTGAAAGAAGGAGGCCCCAGTTTGACTCCAGGATACAGAGAAGGTAGGTAATGTGCGGGTAAAGATATGTTGTCTGGGTAAAGGCAGGAAGCACCAGCATGTATGGATGACAGAAAAAAGCACCAGTTTGACTCCAGGATGCAGGGAAGGTAGGTAATGTGCAGGTAAAGATATGTTGACTGGGTGAAAGAAGGAGGCACCAGTTTGACTCCAGGATACAGGGAAGGTAGGTAATGTGCGGGTAAAGATATGTTGACTGGGTGAAAGAAGGAGGCACCAGTTTGACTCCAGGATGCAGGGAAGGTAGGTAATGTGCGGGTAAAGATATGTTGACTGGGTGAAAGAAGGAGGCACCAGTTTGACTCCAGGATGCAGGGAAGGTAGGTAATGTGCGGGTAAAGATATGTTGACTGGGTGAAAGAAGGAGGCACCAGTTTGACTCCAGGATACAGAGAAGGTAGGTAATGTGCAGGTAAAGATATGTTGACTGGGTGAAAGAAGGAGGCACCAGTTTGACTCCAGGATACAGAGAAGGTAGGTAATGTGCAGGTAAAGATATGTTGACTGGGTGAAAGAAGGAGGCACCAGTTTGACACCAGGATACAGAGAAGGTAGGTAATGTGCGGGTAAAGATATGTTGACTGGGTGAAAGAAGGAGACCCCAGTTTGACTGCAGGATACAGAGAAGGTAAGTAATGTGCAGGTAAAGATATGTTGACTGGGTGAAAGAAGGAGACCCCAGTTTGACTGCAGGATACAGAGATGGTAGGTAATGTGCAGGTAAAGATATGTTGTCTGGTTGATGGCAGGAAGCACCAGCATGTATGGATGACAGAAAGAAGCACCAGTGTGACCCCAGGATGCAGGAAAGGTCGGTAATGTGCAGGTAAAGATATGTTGACTGGGTGAAAGAAGGAGGCACCAGTGTGACTCCAGGATACAGAGAAGGTAGGTAATGTGCGGGTAAAGATATGTTGATTGGGTGAAAGAAGGAGGCACCAGTTTGACACCAGGATACAGAGAAGGTAGGTAATGTGCAGGTAAAGACATGTTGACTGGGTGAAAGAAGGAAACATCAGCAAAAGTCAGTCCTGTCCATCGCTGCTTGCAGCTTTATTATTTGTATTTTTTTTACTGTAAATCCACAGATTGTTTTTTTTTTCTACAATGAAAAGAGAAAAGTTTGATGAGTTTTTCCTCAGCATCGTTGCTCCGTGGCGTATTTTCTGAGGAAATCTTCCCAGCCGAGAATATTGCAGAATGTAAATCACTTTCTTCAGTTTCTGGAAGCCAAGCTTATTGAAACTTTGAACACAGGCGGACTTTGCGCACACCAGCGAGTCGAGAAATAACAAGTTAATGTGATATTTATTCATTATGATTGATTATTGCGTTGGAAGTGATGGTGTAATGTATTCATGGCTCCGGCTGGCCCTCATCATTGCTTATGTGATGTAATCTCTCCTCCCCGGGCTTGGATCCCACCTGTGGGAGAGGAGAGGGAGCCCTAAGTGCTTGTGTGATGTAAAAATGCCTAATTTGGGGTGCGGTGATTGATGGTTTAATATTGCAGCCCCGCAACCTTGCTGCCCCCGCCCACCCAATGAAGCTGCAGGCGGGCACCCGAGCCAAGCAGTGTGTGTGTGTAAAAAAAAAAATATATATATATAAATATATATATATATATGTGCGTGTGTGTGTATTGTCACTTCCCATTCTCACTTTCAGAGCCAGCAGGTAAGAATTAAAGCAATTCTGAGTTGGTTTTGTTTTGCAGCGTGTTGGCGCCGGCGTGTTAGCTCGGTGGCGCCGGCGCTCAAATCTATTTAGATGTATTAACTGTGGTCCGGAGTCCCTGCTCACTTATTGCAGCCCCTTTTTAAAGCTTGGCCCTGTTCCATCTTTTCACTGAAATGCACTTTTGTCTCCTCTCTCAAATGACGCTGACGGTTTAATTGAATTAAAATGTGTGCTCAAAATGCAGGCGTTTTTATAAATTCCGTTTAAATTCGTTAATTTTCTCCAAAAAAGGATGGTGCACTTTTATAATAATAATAATAATTAAAGCTGCAAGCAGCGTTGGTCGGGTCCGCCTTTGGCTGCTGCCCCCGAGACCCACGTTAGAAGACGCCTTGGAGCCACTATTTTGAGAACCTAATGCATTGTGAAAGTAATGCAGTTGTTGTATTGAAGTGAAAATATCAAACTTCCTGTTGATTTTTACCAAAGTATGTTAATCATTAAAATGTAGGTCTAAGTGAGACCTACATAGTGTTTTTTGTTTCATGTCTCTCTGACATTCCTACCGGAAGTTACAAGCAGTTTTGTCTGTGTTTTCTTCCTAGGAGTAGTTTGTCCGTGTTGTATTCCTAGGGGGGCGGTAGAGCGCAATTTTGAGTTTTGAGGTTAGGTTTTTTCATCAGATCGCAATTTTTGCCAGACCTGATGTGTGTGTCAAGTTTGGTGAGTTTAGAAGCATTTTAAGGGGGTCAAATAACAGCTCAAAGAGGCAAAAATGACATTTTTTTAGGAGACTTTGCACAGGAGTTCTTTGAAGGCGCGTAAATTCAAAACCTGAGAACTTATCAAAAGTCTGTTCTATACAATTTTAATCAGAAGGGTTCAATATCTCTCCTGTGCGAGTTTGAAGCCGAAACGACAAACGAGCTCAGAGGAGATAATGTTTGAAGAAAGGTGACCGGTTTTTACAAATCTTTTGTTTTGAAGGGGGGATTGCAAACTTCCTGTTGATTTTTGTTGGGGGTTGTCAATCTATGGAATGTAGGTCTAAGCGAGATCTACATAGTGTTTTTTGTTTCATGTCTCTCTGACATTCCTACCGGAAGTTATAAGCAGTTTTGCCTGTGTTTTCTTCCTAGGAGCACTTTGTCCGTGTTGTATTCCTAGGGGTCGCTAGAGCACAATTTTGAGTTTTGGGGTTTGGTTTTTTTATTAGCTCGCAATTCTTGCCAGTCCTGATGTGTGTGTCAAGTTTGGTGAGTTTTGAAGCATTTTAAGGGGGTCAAATAACAGCTCAAAGAGGCAAAAATGACATTTTTTTATGAGACTTTGCACAGGGGTTCTTTGAAGGCGCGTAAAATCAAAACCTGAGAACTTATCAAAACTCTGTTCTATACTTTTAATCAGAAAGATTCAATCTCTTTACCGTGCGAATTTGAAGCCAAAATCACAAACGCACTCAGAGGAGATAATGTTTGAAGAAAGGTGACCGGTTTTTACAAATTTTTTGTTTTGAAGGGGGGATTGCAAACTTCCTGTTGATTTTTGTTGGGAGTTGTCAATCTATGAAATGTAGGTCTAAGCAAGACCTACATAGAGGTTTTTGTTTCATGTCCCTTTGACATTCCTACCGGAAGTTACAAGCAGTTTTGTCTGTGTTTTCTTCCTAGGAGCACTTTGTCCGTGTTGTATCCCTAGGGGGGCGGTAGAGCGCAATTTTGAGTTTTGAGGTTAAGTTTTTTCATCAGATCGCAATTTTTGCCAGACCTGATGTGTGTGTCAAGTTTGGTGAGTTTAGAAGCATTTTAAGGGGGTCAAATAACAGCTCAAAGAGGCAAAAATTACATTTTTTAGGAGACTTTGCACAGGGGTTCTTTGAAGGCGCGTAAATTCAAAACCTGAGAACTTATCAAAACTCTGTTCTATACAATTTTAATCAGAAGGGTTCAATCTCTCCCCTGTGCGAGTTTGAAGCCAAAACAACAAACGCACTCAGAGGAGATAATGTTTGAAGAAAGGTGACCGGTTTTTACAAAACTTTTGTTTTGAAGGGGGGATTGCAAACTTCCTGTTGATTTTTGTTGGGGGTTGTCAATCTATGGAATGTAGGTCTAAGCGAGACCTACATAGAGGTTTTTGTTTCATGTCTCTCCGACATTCTTACCGGAAGTTACAAGCAATTGTTTCTGTGTTTTCTTCCTAGTAGCAGTTTTTTCAGTGTTTTATTCAAAAATAGCGCTAGAGTGCAATTTTGAGTTTTAGGGTTTGGTTTTTTCATTAAATCGCAATATTCGCCATTCCTTATGTGTGCGCCAAGTTTGGTGACTTTTGAAGCATTTTAAACGGGTCAAATTAAAGCGCAAAGAGGCAAAAATGGCATTTTTTGCGAACATTTTATTTTGAAGGGGTTTTTGCCAACTTCCTGTAGATTTTTGCTGAAAGAAGTGAGTGTTTGAAAATTGGGTCTAAGTCAGACCTACATAGGAGTTTTTATTTCATGTCGCTAAGACATTCCTAACAGAAGTTACATGCAGTTTTGTCTGTAATTTTTTCCTAGGGGGCGCTAGAGCGCAATTTTCATTTTGGGGGATTGGTTGCTTAATATGTTAATATGTGTCACAGTTGGTGAGTTTTGAAGCATGTTAAGGGGGTCAAATTACAGCGCGTAGGTGTGGAATAATAATAAAACACAGCAGTTTCAATAGGGGCCTGCGGACCCTAATAATAATAATAATACATTTTACAAACCCCGTTTCCATATGAATAAATAAACGATAAATGGGTTGTACTTGTATAGTGCTTTTCTACCTTCAAGGTACTCAAAGTGCTTTGACACTACTTCCACATTCACACACACATTCACACACTGATGGAGGGAGCTGCCATGCAAGGCGCTAACCAGCACCCATCAGGAGCAAGGGTGAAGTGTCTTGCTCAGGACACAACGGACGTGACGAGGTTGCTACTAGGTGGGGATTGAACCAGGGACCCTCGGGTTGCACACGGCCACTCTCCCACTGCGCCACGTTTATGAGTTTGAACATATTTGATGTTCAAACTCATAAACATTTTATTTTTGCAAATAATCATTAACTTTGGAATCTGATGCCAGCAACACGTGACAAAGAAGTTGGGAAAGGTGGCAATAAATACTGATAAAGTGGTGGAATGCTAATCAAACACTTATTTGGAACATCCCACAGGTGTGCAGGCTAATTGGGAACAGGTGGGTGCCATGATTGGGTATAAAAACAGCTTCCCGAAAACTGCTCAGTCTTTCACAAGAAAGGATGGGGCGAGGTACACCCCTTTGTCCACAACTGCGTGAGCAAATAGTCAAACAGTTTAAGAACAACCTTTCTCAAAGTGACATTGCAAGAAATTTAGGGGTTTCAACATCTACGCTCCATAATATCATCAAAAGGTTCAGAGAATCTGGAGAAATCACTCCACGTAAGCGGCATGGCCGGAAACCAACATTGAATGACCGTGACCTTCCATCCCTCAGACGGCACTGTATCAAAAACTGACATCAATCTCTAAAGGATATCACCACATGAGCTCAGGAACACTTTATAAAACCACTGTCACTAAGTACAGTTGGTCGCTACATCTGTAAGTACAAGTTAAAGCTCTACTATGCAAAGCGAAAGCCATTTATCAACAACATCCAGAAACGCCGCCAGCTTCTCTGGACCTGAGATCATCTAAGATGGACTGATGCAAAGTGGAAAAGTGTTCTGTGGTCTGACGAGTCCACATTTCAAATTGTTTTTGGAAATATTCGACATCGTGTCATCCAAACCAAAGGGGAAGCGAACCATCCAGACTGTTATCGACGCAAAGTTGAAAAGCCAGCATGTGTGATGGTATGGGGGTGCATTAGTGCCCAAGGCATGGGTAACTTACACATCTGTGAAGGCACCATTAATGCTGAAAGGTACATACAGGTTTTGGAACAACATATGCTGCCATCTAAGCGCCGTCTTTTTCATGGACGCCCCTGCTTATTTCAGCAAGACAATGCCAAGCCACATTCAGCTTGGGTTCGTTAAAAAACAGTGCGGGTACTTTCCTGGCCCGCCTGCAGTCCAGACCTGTCTCCCATGGAAAATGTGTGGTGCATTATGAAGTGTAAAATAAGACAGCGGAGACCCCGGACTGTTGAAGGACTGAAGCTCTACATAAAACAAGAATGGGAAAGAATTCCACTTTCAAAGCTTCAACAATTAGTTTCCTCAGTTCCCAAACGTTTATTGAGTGTTGTTAAAAGAAAAGGTGATGTAACACAGTGGTGAACATGCCCTTTCCCAACTACTTTGGCACGTGTTGCAGCCATGAAATTCCAAGTTAATTATTATTTCCAAAGAAAAAATAAAGTTTATGAGTTTGAACATCAAATATGTTGTCTTTGTAGCATATTCAACTGAATATGGCTTGAAAAGGATTTGCAAATCATTGTATTCTGTTTATATTTACATCTAACACAATTTCCCAACTCATATGGAAACGGGGTTTGTATGTCATCAGTTAGTATGAATTGGATGACAGTATCAACATCCATCCATTTGCTTTAATATTACACTTTTAGTTATGATGCTTATTGAAAGAAATGAGTCCCTCGTGAATGTGTTGTTGTTTTGCTCAAATATCACAGGATCGGTCCCGTCATACAGTGTTGAAAAATACAAAGTTTCTGAAAAAAAGTTTCGGAAGAAGTTTAATTTCTTACTCCATCCTAATAATGACACAGTGACAGACAAGTGGGTTGCATGGACCACCCAGGAAGGACATCAGTCTTGAGCAGGTTTGACTCTTTTCTTCTTTCAATAACAAGCTTGTCTTTTCGGTCCGGTGTCTTTCCAGCTCCTTTCCTCCTGCTCGCTCCTCGCTCTCCTTCCCGCGTCGTCCTCCACTCCTCGATCTCCTTCCTCCTTGATCGCTCCTCCTTCTCCCCTTTTATACAGCAGCAGGAGGTGATGAATTAATTGTGTGCAGGTGTGTGTGCCGTGCACCTGATTTAAATTGCGGCGGCGTCGCTCCCAGCACGCCCTGCATTCTCCGCCTCTTTACGGCCATTTTGGGCAGGGCTGCAGCGTGGCCCGCCCTGCCGTCGGCTCGTCGGCTCCGCCTCTCCACACACTCATTTACGAACGTTCCAAATAGTCTAAGTCGACTAATTAATCTTTGTAAAGGTTTATACATATATATGTGTATATGTATGTGTGTGTGTATATATATGTATATACATATATATATATATGTGTGTATGTATGTATGTATATGTGTATATATGTGTGTGCAGCTCACATCTTCCCCATCACGCCTGGAAAAATGAGTGATAGCCGGCAGCAGCTAGCAAAAGTGACATCTGTATTAGTCGTACAAGTTAGACAAAGTGCATTCATCACCACTTTGTATTCTATATGGCGCTCCGCTGGGAAATTAATCATCGGGCGCCTGTGAGTCATCCAGCCTTGCAGAAACTACACTGCCATTATGTTGTTTGTCTATTAGCAGCCATAAGGACGGGGCTGTCACGCCGCATGCGTGACGGCGGGCGGCGCGGCGGACCAAGAAGCGCCATATATACTTTTGAGTAAGTTTGGCAAGACGGGCATGTGCTAATGTGGCCCCTCACACGCTCCTGGCTAATATGTTTTTAATGTCTTTGGGAGGCTGCAGACGTCTCTAATTTGTTGTTGTCTAAGCTGTGTGCTTATGTGCACGCGGGACATCGGAGCGGTAAAAATAGCAATTCTCATTAAGGAGAACTTTCCTTCTCATTTGTTTTCCCTCCTCGTCCTCAACCCTGCACCTTGTCTTGTCCACATGTGGTCTGCGAGGTGGACGGGTGTTGCCGTGGTTGGGGGAGTCCTTCTCAGTGCAGATTTTAGCCTTCATTTTGCAACACACGTTTTCAATGGTCTGGACTACAGGCAGGCCAGTCTAGTACCAGCACTCTTTTACAAACCCCGTTTCCATATGAGTTGGGAAATTGTGTTAGATGTAAATATAAACAGAATACAATGATTTGCAAATCCTTTTCAAGCCATATTCAGTTGAATATGCTACAAAGACAACATATTTGATGTTCAAACTCATAAACTTTATTTTTATTTTGCAAATATTTAACTTAGAATTTCAAAGTAGTTGGGAAAGGGCATGTTCACCACTGTGTTAAATCACCTTTTCTTTTAACAACACTCAATAAACGTTTGGGAACTGAGGAAACTAATTGTTGAAGCTTTGAAAGTGGAATTATTTCCCATTCTTGTTTTATGTAGAGCTTCAGTTGTTCAATATCCTTTACACTTCATAATGCGCCAAACATTTTCCATGGGAGACAGGTCTGGACTGCAGGCGGGCCAGTCTAGTACCAGCACTCTTTTACAAACCCCGTTTCCATATGAGTTGGGAAATTGTGTTAGATGTAAATATAAACAGAATACAATGATTTGCAAATCCTTTTCAAGCCATATTCAGTTGAATATGCTACAAAGACAACATATTTGATGTTCAAACTCATAAACTTTATTTTTATTTTGCAAATAATCATTAACTTAGAATTTCATGGTTGCAACAGGTGCCAAAGTAGTTGGGAAAGGGCATGTTCACCACTGTGTTACATCACCTTTTCTTTTAACAACACTCAATAAACGTTTGGGAACTGAGGAAACTAATTGTTGAAGCTTTGAAAGTGGAATTCTTTCCCATTCTTGTTTTATGTAGAGCTTCAGTCCTTCAACAGTCCGGGGTCTCTGCTGTCCTATTTTACGCTTCATAATGCGCCACACATTTTCAATAGGAGACAGGTCTGGACTGCAGACGGGCCAGTCTAGTACCCGCACTCTTTTACTACAAAGCCACGCTGCTGCAACATGTGGCTTGGCATCGTTTTGCTGAAATAAGCAGGGGCGTCCATGATAACATCCATGATAATGTTGCTCCAAAACCTGTATGTACCTTTCAGCATTAATGGTGCCTTCACAGATGTGTAAGTTACCCATGCCTTGGGCACTAATGCACCCCCATACCATCACACATGCTGGCTTTCACACTTTGCGCCTAGAACAGTCCGGATGGTTTTTTTCCTCTTTGTTCCGGAGGACAAGACGTCCACAGTTTCCAAAAACAATTTGAAATGTGGACTCGTCAGACCACGGAACACTTTTCCACTTTGCATCAGTCCATCTTAGATGAGCTCGGGCCCAGTGAAGCCGGCGGCGTCTCTGGGTGTTGTTGATAAACGGCTGTGGCTTTGCATAATAGAGTTTTAAAGGCCTACTGAAAGCCACTACTACCGACTACGCAGTCTGATAGTTTATATATCAATGATGAAATATTAACATTGCAACACATATCAATACGGCCGGGTTAGTTTACTAAAATGCAATTTTAAATTTCGCGCAAAGTATCCTGTTGAAAACGTCGCAGTATGATGACGCGTGTGCGTGACGTCACGGATTGTAGCGGACATGTTTTTCCAGCCCCAATCCCAGCGATAAGTCGTCAGCTTTAATCGCATAATTCCACAGTATTCTAGACATCTGTGTTGCTGAATCTTTTGCAGATTGTTCAATTAATAATGGAGACGTCAAAGAAGAAAGCTGTAGGTGGGAAGCGGTGTATTGCTGCTGCCTTTAGCAACACAAACACAGCCGGTGTTTCATTGTTTACATTCCCTAAAGATGACGGTGAAGCTTTACTATGGAACAGAGCGGTCAAGCGAACATAGTTCCCTACCACATGTCAAACGGCAGGTTTCGGTAAGAAAATTGTGGTAATAAGTCGGCTCTTACCGTAGACATGAGCGGAGCTTGCGTCGATCCTCGTGCACCTGTCAAAGAGGCAGCTGCGGACTCTCTTGCCTCCTCCGACCGGCTTCCCCCGAACGTGGGATGCTTCCACCGTGAAGGAAGGGGAAAATGAGCTCAGACCGACCCCAACGGCTGCCTTCGATTCGCCTCGTCGAGAAACGTGGCTTCCCTCAGAGACATTGGTGGTCACCACACCCCTCCGACTTTCAGGTACCATATAATCTCACTAAAACACTAGTAACACAATAAGCAGATAAGGGATTTTCCAGGATTATCCTAGTAAATGTGTCTAATAACATCTGAATCGCTTCCACAGCCCTGTCTTTTTTTTTTTCTTCTTGTCCTTCACTCTCACTTTCCTCATCCACGAGTCTTTCATCCTCGCTCAAATTAATGGGGAAATCGTCGCTTTCTCGGTCCGAATCGCTCTCGCTGCTGGTGGCCATGATTGTAAACAATGTTCAGATGTGAGGAGCTCCACAACCCGTGGCATCACGCGCACATCGTCTGCTACTTCCGGTACAGGCAAGTTTTTTTTTATTAGCCACCAAAAGTTGCAAACTTTATCGTGGATGTTCTCTACTAAATCCTTTTCAGCAAAAATATGGCAATATCGCGAAATGATGAAGTATGACACATAGAATGGACCTGCTATCCCCGTTTAAATAAGAACATCTCACTTCAGTAGGCCTTTAACTCACACTTACAGATGTAGCGACCAACTGTAGTTACTGACAGTGGTTTTCAGAAGTGTTCCTGAGCCCATGTGGTGATATCCTTTACACACCGATGATGCTTTTTGCACCTGAATGATCCAAAGTGTGTAATATCATGGCTTACGTGCAGTGATTCCTCCAGATTCTCTGAACCTTTTGATGATATTATGTACCGTAGATGGTGAACTCCCTACATTCCTTGCCAAAACAGGTTGGGAAATGTCGTTCTTGAATAATTTGCTCAGGCATTTTTTGACAAGGTATTGACCCTCGCCCAGTCCTTGTTTGTAAACCACTGAGCATTTCACAGAATCTGCTTTAATACCCAATCATGGCACCCACCTGTATCTTAGATGAGCTCGGGCTCAAGGAAGCCTGGAGCGTTTCTGGGTGTTGTTGATAAATGGCGTTTGCTTTGCATAGTCAAGTTTTAACTTGCACTTACAGACGTAGCGACAAACTATAGTTACTGACAGTGGTCTTCTGAAGTGTTCCTGAACCCATGTGGTGATATCCTTTACTCACCGATGATGCTTTTTGCACCTGAATCATCCAAAGTGTGTAATATCGTGGCTTACGTGCAGTGATTCCTCCAGATTCTCTCAACCTTTTGATGATATTATGTACCGTAGATGGTGAACTCCCTACATTCCTTGCAAAAGCCGGTTGGGAAATGTCGTTCTTGAATAATTTGCTCAGGCATTTTTTGACAAGGTATTGACCCTCGCCCAGTCCTTGTTTGTAAACGACTGAGCATTTCACAGAATCTGCTTTAATACCCAATCATGGCACCCACCTGTATCTTGGATGAGCTCGGGCTCAAGGAAGCCTGGAGCGTTTCTGGGTGTTGTTGATAAATGGCGTTTGCTTTGCATAGTCAAGTTTTAACTTGCACTTACAGACGTAGCGACAAACTATAGTTACTGACAGTGGTCTTCTGAAGTGTTCCTGAGCCCATGTGGTGATATCCTTTACACACCGATGATGCTTTTTGCACCTGAATGATCCAAAATGTGTAATATCATGGCTTACGTGCAGTGATTCCTCCAGATTCTCTGAACCTTTTGATGATATTATGTACCGTAGGTGGTGAACTCCCTACATTCCTTGCCAAAACAGGTTGGGAAATGTCATTCTTGAATAATTTGCTCAGGCATTTGTTGACAAGGTGTTGACCCTCGCCCAGTCCTTGTTTGTAAACGACTGAGCATTTCACAGAATCTGCTTTAATACCCAATCATGGCAGCCAATTAGCCTGCACACCTGTGGGATGTTCCAAATAAGTGTTTGATGAGCACCCCTCGACTTTCTCAGTTTTTTTTTGCAACTTGTGCCAGCTTTTTTGGAACATGTTGCAGGCATCAAAGTCCCAATGAGCTAATATTTGCAAAAAATAACAACATTTGTCAGTGTGAACGTTTAATATGTTGTCTTTGCAGTCTAATCAATTGAATATAAGTTAAAAATGATTTGTTGTATTCTGTTTTTATTTAGCATTTACACAAAGTGACAACTTCACTGCTTTTGGGCTTTGCATGTCTTGTTGAATAATGAAAGCCATATTTTCCTACCTTTATTCCTTTATTAATTTTCCCGCCTTAAATATGGTTCTTAATGGAAACAATTCAGCCATATTTTATTGAGGCAATTTGTGCGCTTGCCTCATTTCCAGCAGTTGTTTTTTTCCCCCCTCGTGGCTAAAATTAAATATCAATGTTCTCCAGTCGGTCTCTTGTTTGTCGCTGTGCCACACATTTGAGCAGGATGTTATGTTCTTCATCCTCACAGCCTGCATTTGTAATCATTCAACATTAATTGCCCTCATTCGCTTCAAACTCCACATCTGGAACATTCTTCTTTGGACTGTTTACTCAAACAAGATGAGACATTCTTTAGTCAATGTTTTTTTTTTTTTTTTCCTCTTTTGTATTTTATTACCATATTATGTACAAACCCTGTTTCCATATGAGTTTTCAAATGGTGTTAGATGTAAATATAAACAGAATACAATGATTTGCAAATCCTTTTCAAGCCATATTCAGTTGAATATGCTACAAAGACAACATATTTGATGTTCAAACTCATGAACTTTATTTTTTTTTTGCAAATAATTAACTTAGAATTTCAAAGTAGTTGGGAAAGGGCATGTTCACCACTGTGTTACATCACCTTTTCTTTTAACAACACTCAATAAACGTTTGGGAACTGAGGAAACTAATTGTTGAAGCTTTGAAAGTGGAATTCTTTCCCATTCTTGTTTTATGTAGAGCTTCAGTCCTTCAACAGTCCGGGGTCTCCGCTGTCCTATTTTACGCTTCATAATGTGCCACACATTTTCCATGGGAGACAGGTCTGGACTGCAGGCAGGCCAGGAAAGTACCCGCACTCTTTTTTTTACGAAGCCACGCTGTTGTAACACGTGCTGAATGAGGTTCGGCATTGTCTTGCTGGAATAAGCAGGGGCGTCCATGAAAAAGACGGCGCTTAGATGGCAGCATATGTTGTTCCAAAACCTGTATGTACCTTTCAGCATTAATGGTGTCTTCACAGATGTGTAAGTTACCCATGCCTTGGGCACTAATGCACCCCCATACACATGCTGGCTTTTCAACTTTGCGTCGATAACAGTCTGGATAGTTTGCTTCCCCTTTGGTCCGGATGATACGATGTCGAATATTTCCCCCCAAAAATTTGAAATGTGGACTCGTCAGACCACAGAACACTTTTCCACTTTGCATCAGTCCATTTTGGATGATCTCGGGCCCAGAGAAGCCGGCGGCGTTTCTGGATGTTGTTGATAAGTGGCTTTCGCTTTGCATAGTAACGCTTTAACTTGCACTTACAGATGTAGCGACCAACTGGTAAATAAAGTAGTCTTGTGATTTTTCCCACACCTACATATATATATATATATATATTTTTTTTTTTTACAATAAAACTGTTATTTTAGTAATATACACATTTCAAAAAATTTCTAAATGTTCAAATACTAAGTTTTTTTTTGTTGCTTTTTTTAAGCGTATTAAAAATTACCGAAATATTCTGGGTTAAATCTCATAAAATTATGCATTTTCCCTTATAATATTGGACTATTGTAATAAAAATACGCTTAAAAAAAACAAAAAACAACTTAGTATTTGTAAATTTACAATTTTTTCAAACTAATATTATAACTAAAATAACAGCTTTATTTTTTTGTGTAAAATTACATTTTTTTCTGTGATATCAGGACTTTATTTTTGTTCCAGCTATATATTATTAAAGCATGTTTTCATATTGAAAATTAACATTTAAAAGTGACCAAAATATTGTGGGTTAAATCTCATAAAATGATGCATTTTCCCTTGTAATAGAAGACTATATTAGTACGAAAAAGCTTAAAAAAAAAAAAAAAACAACTTAGTATTTGTAAATTTTGAATTTTTTTATAAACTAATATTACTAAAATAGCAGCTTTATTCAAAAAACAGTTATATTTGTGTATAATTACATATTTTTCTCCTTAATATCAGGACGGGATTTTTGTGCCTATTATATATTATTAAAGTATTATTTAATATTGAAAAAGACCATTTAAAAATGCCCAAAATTTTGTGGGCTAAATCTCATAAAATTATGCATTTAATAAGCTTAACAAAACTTATTAGTGTTCATAAATTTGGGATTTTAAAAAAATATATATATTATTACTAAAATAACATACAATATTACAGCTTTATTTGTGTAAAATTACATATGTTTCTAAGGTATCAGGACTTTTTATAAGATAAAGATTATTATTATTATTATTATTATTATCATTATTATTATTTTTTTTAGTTTTAACACTATTAACTTAACCTTTCAGCTCTCGGTTGGGAGAGCGACTGTGCCAGCAACCTGAGGGTTCCTGGTTCAATACCCCAGGCTTCATCCATCCCAGTCAAGTCCGTCCTGTCCTTGGGCAAGACACTTCACCCTTGCTCCTGATTGCTCATTGTTCCCGCCATCAGAGTGTCTTTGACTACCTAGAACAGGGGTAGGGAACCTATGGCTCTAGAGCCAGATGTGGCTCTTTTGTTGACTGCATCTGGCTCTCAAGATAAATCTTAGCTGACGTTGCTTAAGTAATGAATAATTCATGCAACGCCCTCGACGTGAATCCTTTAAGGGTGATGGACGGCTGGGCAGCGCCTGAAGAGCTGCAGCCCGCCACCGTAGCCCCCCCACTCCCTCCCCTCTGTTGCAAGTCTGGAGTTGTATGTTGTGACACGTACATATGCTTTGCGCTTGAGATTTTTCTCATAGCTGTTCTGTGACCCTAAACACTGTTTGTTTGTCTAATCAAATCCATCAGTCAGTCAACAAAGTTTTGACGTACTTGGGCAATAACAATACCTACCAACCTAATTACAGTGTCAAAATATGTTCAAGAAGTCGCATTCATTGTAAGAAGTATTTTATTCAATTTTGGTTAGCTTCAGAATAACAATGTTATTAAAGATAAAAAGAGACCTACAACTTAACACCAAAAAACCAGAAATGCTGATTATCGGTCCTGCTAGACACCGACCTCTATTTAATAATACAACTTTAACATTTGACAACCAAATAATAAAACAAGGTGACTCGGTAAAAAATCTGGGTATTATCTTCGACCCAACTCTCTCCTTTGAGTCACACATTAAAAGCGTTACTAAAACGGCCTTCTTTCATCTCCGTAATATCGCTAAAATTCGCTCCATTTTGTCCGCTGAAGACGCCGAGATCATTATCCATGCGTTTTTTACGTCTCGTCTCGATTACTGTAACGTATTATTTTCGGGTCTCCCCATGTCTAGCATTAAAAGATTACAGTTGGTACAAAATGCGGCTGCTAGACTTTTGACAAGAACAAGAAAGTTTGATCACATTACGCCTGTACTGTATATACCTTTATATACATATATACATACATATATACCTATACTGTATATACCTTTATATACATATATACATACATATATACCTATACTGTATATACCTTTATATACATATATACATACATATATACCTATACTGTATATACCTTTATATACATATATACATACATATATACCTATACTGTATATACCTTTATATACATATATACATACATATATACCTATACTGTATATACCTTTATATACATATATACATACATATATACCTATACTGTATATACCTTTATGTACATATATACATACATATATACCTATACTGTATATACCTTTATATACATATATACATACATATATACCTATACTGTATATACCTTTATATACATATATACATACATATATACCTATACTGTACATACCTTTATATACATATATACATACATATATACCTATACTGTATATACCTTTATATACATATATACATACATATATACCTATACTGTATATACCTTTATATACATATATACATACATATATACCTATACTGTATATACCTTTATATACATATATACATACATATATACCTATACTGTATATACCTTTATATACATATATACATACATATATACCTATACTGTATATACCTTTATATACATATATACATACATATATACCTATACTGTATATACCTTTATATACATATATACATACATATATACCTATACTGGCTCACCTGCACTGGCTTCCTGTGCACTTAAGATGTGACTTTAAGGTTTTACTACTTACGTATAAAATACTACGCGGTCTAGCTCCATCCTATCTTGCCGATTGTATTGTACCATATGTCCCGGCAAGAAATCTGCCTTCAAAGGACTCCGGCTTATTAGTGACTCCTAGAGCCCCAAAAAAAGTCTGCGGGCTATAGAGTGTTTTCCGTTCGGGCTCCAGTACTCTGGAATGCCCTCCCGGTAACAGTTCGAGATGCTACCTTTAAATAGACCTCCTTTTTAGACCAGTTGATGTGCCGCTTCTTTTCTTTTTTCTCCTCTGTATCCCCCTCCCGTTAACAGTTTGAGATGCTACCTCAGTAGAAGCATTTAAGTCTCACCTTAAAACTCATTTGTATACTCTAGCCTTTAAATAGACCTCCTTTTTAGACCAGTTGATCTGCCGCTTCTTTTCTTTTTTCTCCTCTGTCTCCCCCTCCCAGTAACAGTTCGAGATGCTACCTCAGTAGAAGCATTTAAGTCTCACCTTAAAACTCATCTGTATACTCTAGCCTTTAAACAGACCTCCTTTTTAGACCAGTTGATCTGCCGCTTCTTTTCTTTCTCCTATGTCCCCCCCCTCCCTTGTGGAGGGTGTCCAGTCCGATAACCATGGATGAAGTACTGGCTGTCCAGAGTCGAGACCCAGGATGGACCGCTCGCCTGTGTATCGGTTGGGGACATCTCTACGCTGCTGATCCGCCTCCGCTTGAGATAGTTTCCTGTGGACGGGACTCTCGTTGCTGTCTTGGATCCGCTTTGAACTGAACTCTCGCGGCTGTGTTGGAGCCACTATGGATTGAACTTTCACAGTATCATGTTAGACCCGCTCCACATCCATTGCTTTCGGTCCCCTAGAGGGGGGGGGTTGCCCACATCTGAGGTCCTCTCCAAGGTTTCTCATAGTCAGCATTGTCACTGGCGTCCCACTGGATGTGAATTCTCCCTGCCCACTGGGTGTGAGTTTTCCTTGCCCTTTTGTGGGTTCTTCCGAGGATGTTGTAGTCGTAATGATTTGTGCAGCCCTTTGAGACATTTGTGATTTGGGGCTATATAAATAAACATTGATTGATTGATTAATTGAAGTCTCACTTTAAAACTCATCTGTATACTCTAGCCTTAAAATAGACCTCCTTTTTAGACCAGTTGATCTGCCGCTTCTTTTCTCCTATGTCCCCCCCTCCCTTGTGGAGGGGGTCCGGTCCGATGACCATGGATGAAGTACTGACTGTCCAGAGTCGAGACCCAAGATGGACCGCTCGTCGGGACCCAGGATGGACCACTCGCCTGTGTATCGGTTGGGGACATCTCTACGCTGCTGGTCCGCCTCCGCTTGAGATGGTTTCCTGTGGACGGGACTCTCGCTGCTGTCTTGGATCCGCTTTGAACTGAACTCTCGCGGCTGTGTTGGAGCCACTATGGATTGAACTTTCACAGTATCATGTTAGACCCGCTCGACATCCATTGCTTTCGGTCCCCTAGAGGGGGGGGGTTGCCCACATCTGAGGTCCTCTCCAAGGTTTCTCATAGTCAGCATTGTCACTGGCGTCCCACTGGATGTGAATTCTCCCTGCCCACTGGGTGTGAGTTTTCCTTGCCCTTTTGTGGGTTCTTCCGAGGATGTTGTAGTCGTAATGATTTTTGCAGCCCTTTGAGACATTTGTGATTCGGGGCTATATAAATAAACATTGATTGATTGATTGATTGAAGTCTCACCTTAAAACTCATTTGTATACTCTAGCCTTAAAATAGACCTCCTTTTTAGACCAGTTGATCTGCCGCTTCTTTTCTTTCTCCTATGTCCCCCCCTCCCTTGTGGAGGGGGTCCGGTCCGATGACCATGGATGAAGTACTGGCTGTCCAGAGTCGAGACCCAGGATGGACCGCTCGTCGGGACCCAGGATGGACCGCTCGCCTGTATCGGTTGGGGACATCTCTACGCTGCTGATCCGCCTCCGCTTGAGATGGTTTCCTGTGGACGGGACTCTTGTTGCTGTCTTGGATCTGCTTTGAACTGAACTCTCGCGGCTGTGTTGGAGCCACTATGGATTGAACTTTCACAGTATCATGTTAGACCCGCTCCACATCCATTGCTTTCGGTCCCCTAGAGGGGGGGGGGGGGGTGCCCACATTTGAGGTCCTCTCTAAGGTTTCTCATAGTCAGCATTGTCACTGGCGTCCCACTGGATGTGAATTCTCCCTGCCCACTGGGTGTGAGTTTTCCTTGCCCTTTTGTGGGTTCTTTCGAGGATGTTGTAGTCGTAATGATTTGTGCAGTCCTTTGAGACATTTGTGATTTGGGGCTATATAAATAAACATTGATTGATTGATTGAATACTCTAAAAATGTTGGTCTTACTAAAAAATGCAGGCATTTAGTTATATTCAGTGTTAAAAAAAAATATGATATCGCTCTCACAGAAATACATTTTTAAATATTTCACTTTCATGGCTCTCTCAGTCAAAAAGGTTCCCGACCCCTGTTCTAGAAGGTAGAAAAGCCTTCCACAAGTAATTGTTATCGTTTTTTTTCTCACATTATTACAACTCTGTTGAGGTAAAATGATGATTTCATTCTATTCTCATCAGTAATCCTGATAAAAAAAATATATATATAAAAATAAGACTGGTCAGTTCTGTGCAGCCTGTGGGGGAATGAGTGCATGGTCCAATGCTGCTGGAAAAGAGTCAATTTAGAGATGTAATCTTGGCCTAAATTTCAGAATTGCACTCCTGATTCTGTTTCCATAGTAATGGCCAGAGAGGAGTCCACTGAATGCTTTTTCAGCCAATCGGGAGATTTTTTCCCCTCCCCTTCCGAGCATACAGTAGAATAACCGTCGCTGGCTTCCACCGGAACATTCTGTCCACCAGCGATCCTTTTGAATGTGCAAAAAAAATAATGATGGCAAATAAAATAAGGCCAATGCCGGATGAGAGCGAAGGAAAGGAGATGATTCAAATCATCCCCTGAGCATGCAGTAATATAATACACTTCACGTTGCCGTGGCAACTGTTTAAAAGAGTGAGCAGGTCCGCCAAGGGCGTGCGGATAAACGTGCGTTTACGTCCTTTTGGCCGGGATTGATCCGTGCTGGTGGTGACGGAAGCTAAAAAACGTTTTGTCTGTGTTTTTCCTAGGGGGGCGCTAGAGCGCAATTTTGAGTTTTGGGTTTTGTTTTGTTTTATTAGATGACCATTTTTGCCAGTCCTGATGTGTGTGTTGAGTTTGGTCAGTTTTGAAGCATTTTAAGGGGGTCAAATTACAGCTCAAAGAGGCAAAAATTACATTTTTTAGGAACATTTTGTTTTGAAGGGCTAATTGCCAACTTCCTGTCGATTTTAGCTGAAAGATGTCAATTAATGAAATGTAGGTCTAAGTGAGACCTACATATAGGTTTTCGTTTCATGTCTCTACATCATTCCTACTGAAGGTTACAAGCAGTTTTGTCTGTGTTTTCTTCCAAAGAGCAGTTTTGTCAATGTTTTATTCCTAGGGGACGCTAGAGCGCAATTTGGATTTTTTTTTTTTTTTTTTTTATTAGACCGCAATTTTTACCAGTCCTGATGTGTGTGTCCAGTTTGGTGAGTTTTGAAGCATTTAAAGGGGGTCAAATTACAGCTCAAAGAGGCATTTTTTAGGAAACTTTTGTTTTGAAGGGCTGTTTGCCAACTTCTTGTTAATTTTTGCTGAAGGATGTTATTTTATAAAATGTAGGTCTAAGTCAGACCTACATAGAGGTTTTTGTTGCATGTGTCTACAATATTCCTTTACGGACGCATTTATGGAGAAAAGATGAGCAGATTGACCGGATGTCTCAATTTGACCAACACAACAATGCTCTCTTTTGATTGATTAACGCCGTGTTGATTATTAGGGACCGAATGTCCCTTTGGGACAGAGGACCCTATTGTATTTATAAGGTTTTATTATTTTTATACCGCCGCCTCTTTGAGCTGTAATTCGACCCCCTTAACATGCTTCAAAACTCACCAAATTTAACACACAAATCAGGACTGGCAAAAATGGCCATCTAATAAAACAAAACAAAACCCAAAACTCAAAATTGCGCTCCAGCGCCCCCCTAGGAAAAACACAGACAAAACGTTTTTTTAGCTTCCGTAAAGGAATATTTTAGACACATGAAACAAAAACCTCTATGTAGGTCTGACTTAGACCTACATTTTATAAAATAACATCCTTCAGCAAAAATCAACAAGAAGTTGGCAAACACCCCTTCAAAACAAATGTTTCCTAAAAAAAATGTAATTTTTGCCTCTTTGAGATGTAATTTGACCCCCTTAACATGCTTCAAAACTCAACAAACTCAACACACAAATCAGGACTGGCAAAAATGTCCATCTAATAAAACAAAACAAAACCCAAAACTCAAAATTGCGCTCTAGCGCCCCCCTAGGAAAAACACAGACAAAACTTTTTTTTTTAGCTTCCGTAAAGGAATATTGTAGACACATGAAACAAAAACCTCTAAGTAGGTCTGACTTAGACTTACACTTTATAACATCACATCCTTCAGCAAAAATCAACAAGAAGTTGGAAAACACCCCTTCAAAACAAAAGTTTCCTAAAAAATGCCTCTTTGAGCTGTAATTTGACCCCCTTAAAATGCTTCAAAACTCACCAAACTGGACACGCACATCAGGACTGGTAAAAATTGCGGTCTAATAAAAAATAAAAAATAAATCTAAATTGCGCTATAGCCCCCCCTAGGAATAAAACACTGACAAAACTGCTCTTGGGAAGAAAACACAGACAAAACTGCTTGTAATTTCCAGTAAGAATGTTGTAGAGACATGAAACAAAAACCTATATGTAGGTCTCACTTAGACCTACATTTCATTAATTGACCTCCTTCAGCTAAAATCAACAAGAAGTTGGCAAACAACCCTTCAAAACAAATGTCTCCTAAAAAATGTAATTTTTGCCTTTTTGAGCTGTAATTTGACCCCCTTAAAATGCTTCAAAACTCACCAAACTGGACACGCACATCAGGACTGGTAAAAATTGCGGTCTAATAGAAAAAAAAAAAAATAATCTAAATTGCGCTCTAGCGCCCCCTAGGAATAAAACACTGACAAAACTGCTCTTGGGAAGAAAAGACAACACTGCTTGTAACTTTCAGTAGGGATGTTGTAGAGATATGAAACAAAAACTTCTATGTAGGTCTCACTTAGACCTACATTTCATTAATTGACATCCTTCAGCTAAAAACAACAGGAAGTTGGCAATTAGCCCTTCAAAACAAATGTTTCCTAAAAAATTTAATTTTTGCCTCTTTGAGCTGTAATTATATGCCCTTAAAATGCTTCAAAACTCACCAAACTAGACACGCACATCAGGACTGGTAAAAATTTTGCGGTCTGATAAAAAAAAAAAAAAATCCAAATTGCGCTCTAGCGCCCCTTAGGAATAAAACACTGACAAAACTGCTCTTGGGAAGAAAACACAGACAAAACTGCTTGTAACCTTCAGTAGGAATGATGTAGAGACATGAAACGAAAACCTATATGTAGGTCTCACTTAGACCTACATTTCATTAATTGACATCCTTCAGCTAAAATCGACAGGAAGTTGGCAATTAGCCCTTCAAAACAAAATGTTCCTAAAAAATGTAATTTTTGCCTCTTTGAGCTGTAATTTGACCCCCTTAACATGCTTCAAAACTCACCAAATTTAACACACAAATCAGGACTGGCAAAAATTGCTATCTAATAAAACAAAACAAAACCAAAACTCAGAATTGCGCTCTAGCGCCCCCCTAGGAAAACACAGACAAAACGTTTTTTTAGCTTCCGTAAAGGAATATTGTAGACACATTAAACAAAAACCCCTATGTAGGTCTTACTTAGACCTACATTTCATTAATTGACATCCTTCAGCAAAAATCAACAAGAAGTTGGCAAACACCCCTTCAAAACAAATGTTTCCTAAAAAAATGTAATTTTTGCCTCTTTGAGCTGTAATTTGACCCCCTTAAAATGCTTCAAAACTCACCAAACTGGACACACACATCAGGACTGGTAAAAATTGCGGTCTAAAAAAAAAAAAAAAAAATTCCAAATTGCGCTCTAGCGCCCCCTAGGAATAAAACACTGACAAAACTGCTCTTGGGAAGAAAACACAGACAAAACTGCTTGTAATTTCCAGTAGGAATGTTGTAGAGACATGAAACAAAAACCCCTATGTAGGTCTGACTGAGACCTACATTTCATTAATTGACATCCTTCAGCTAAAATCAACAAGAAGTTGGCAAACAACCCTTCAAAACAAATGTTTCCTAAAAAATTTAATTTTTGCCTTTTTGAGCTGCAATTTGACACCCTTAAAATGCTTCAAAACTCACCAAACTGGACACGCACATCAGGACTGGTAAAAATCGCGGTCTAATAAAAAAAAAAGAAAATCAAAATTGCGCTCTAGCGCCCCCTAGGAATAAAACACTGACAAAACTGCTCTTGGAAAGAAAACACAGACAAAACTGCTTGTAATTTCCAGTAAGAATGTTGTAGAGACATGAAACAAAAACCTATATGTAGGTCTCACTTAGACCTACATTTCATTAATTGACCTCCTCCAGCTAAAATCAACAAAAAGTTGGCAAACAACCCTTCAAAACAAAATGTTCCTAAAAAATGTAATTTTTGCCTCTTTGAGCTGTAATTTGACCCCCTTAAAATGCTTCAAAAGTCACCAAACTGAACATGCACATCAGGACTGGTAAAAATTGCAGTCCAATAAAAAAAAAAAAAAAAAAATCAAAATTGCGCTCTAGCGCCCCCTAGGAATAAAACACCGACAAAACTGCTCTTGGGAAGAAAAGACAACACTGCTTGTAACTTTCAGTAGGAATATTGTAGAGACATGAAACAAAAACTTCTACGTAGGTCTCACTTAGACCTACATTTCATTAATTGACATCCTTCAGCTAAAAACAACAGGAAGTTGGCAATTAGCCCTTCAAAACAAATGTTTCCTAAATTTTTTTATTTTTGCCTCTTTGAGCTGTAATTATATGCCCTTAAAATGCTTCAAAACTCACCAAACTAGACACGCACATCAGGACTGGTAAAAATTTTGCGGTCTGATAAAAAAAAAAAAAAAAAAAAAAAAAAATCTAAATTGAGCTCTAGCGCCCCCTAGGAATAAAACACAGACAAAACTGCTCTTAGGAAGAAAACACAGACAAAACTGCTTGAAATTTCCAGTAGGAATATTGTAGAGACATGAAACAAAAACCTCTATGTAGGTCTCACTTAGACCTACATTTCATTAATTGACATCCTTCAGCTAAAATCAACAGGAAGTTGGCAATTAGCCCTTCAAAACAAAATGTTCCTAAAAAAAAGTAATTTTTGCCTCTTTGAGCAGTAATTTGACCCCCTTAAAATGCTTCAAAACTCACCAAACTAGACACACACATCAGGACTGGGGAAAATTGCGGTCTAATAAAAAAAAAAAAAAAAAAAAAAATCAAAATTGCGCTCTAGCGCCCCCTAGGAAGAAAACACAGACAAAACTGCTTGTAACCTTCAGTAGGAATCATGTAGAGACATGAAACAAAAACCTATCTGTAGGTCTCACTTAGACCTACATTTCATTAATTGACATCCGTTAAGCTAAAATCAACAGGAAGTTGGGAATTAGCCCTTCAAAACAAAAGTTTTGTAAAAACCCGTCACCTTTTTTCAAACATTATCTCCTCTGAGCGCGTTTGTTGTGTCAGCTTCAAAAACACAACATGGGAGACAGGTCTGGACTGCAGGCGGGCCAGGAAAGTACCCGCACTCTTTTTCTACGACGCCACGCTGTTGTAACACGTGCTGAATGTGGCTTGGCATTGTCTTGCTGAAATAAGCGGGGGCGTCCATGAAAAAGACGGCGCTTAGATGGCAGCATATATTGTTCCAAAACCTGTATGTACCTTTCAGCATTAATGGTGCCTTCACAGATGTGTAAGTTACCCATGCCTTGGGCACTAATGCACCCCCATACCATCACACATGCTGGCTTTTCAACTTTGCGTCGATAACAGTCTGGATGGTTCGCTTCCCCTTTGGTCCGGATGACAAGATGTCGAATATTCCCAAAAACAATTTGAAATGTGGACTCGTCAGACCACAGAACACTTTTCCACTTTGCATCAGTCCATCTTAGATGATCTCGGGCCCAGAGAAGCCGGCGGCGTTTCTGGATGTTGTTGATAAATGGCTTTCGCTTCGCATAGTAGAGCTTTAACTTGCACTTACAGATGTAGCGACAAACTGTAGTTAGTGACAGTGGTTTTCTGAAGTGTTCCTGAGCCCATGTGGTGATATCCTTTAGAGATTGATGTGGGTTTTTGATACAGTGCCGCCTGAGGGATGGAAGGTCACGGTCATTCAATGTTGGTTTCCGGCCATGCCGCTTACGTGGAGTGATTTCTCCAGATTCTCTGAACCTTTTGATGATATTATGGAGCGTAGATGTTGAAATCCCTAAAATTTCTTGCAATGTCACTTTGAGAAAGGTTGTTCTTAAACTGTTTGACTATTTGCTCACACAGTTGTGGACAAAGGGTTGTACCTCGCCCCATCCTTTCTTGTGAAAGACTGAGCATTTTTTGGGGAAGCTGTTTTTATAGCCAATCATGGCACCCACCTGTTCCCAATTAGCCTGCACACCTGTGGGATGTTCCAAATAAGTGTTTGATGAGCATTCCACCACTTTATCAGTATTTATTGCCACCTTTCCCAACTTCTTTGTCACGTGTTGCCGGCATCAAATTCTAAAGTGAATGATTATTTGCACACAAAAAAAAAGTTTATCAGTTTGAACATCAAATATGTTGTCTTTGTAGCATATTACATGGCGCGGGGTGTGCCTAATGGTGTGTCCAGTGAGTGTTTAAACGGTGGTAAGCGCGGTCAGCGAGGCAACACACACACTTCCATACATGCAGGGTGCTCACACCATCACCCCCCCCCCCCCATTTGGCTGATCGATCAGGGCCGATAAGTCGGTCTCCCTGCAGGCCTCTCCATCCATCTCCATCCCGGCCAACGCTCACATCTCGCCTTCCTCTGCAAGCGCCATGAAAACGACTTCAATCGCTCTCCTCCAAAAAAAGTGTCTCATCATCCTCCCTGCGAGCAAACGTGTCCATGGAACGCTAATCTCCAGAATCCTCCCTCTTGTTTCCTCCGCCATATTTCCCGAAGTCACGGTGAGCTGACGGCCATATCAATCACCCGCTCCTTCCATTTGTTTCTGACCTGCTTTCAGTTTCACTTTAATACGCCTCCTCTTCCGCCCACAGTCTTTCATCTTTCTCTTCAGTCCGTCACCCGTCTCGCTTCCTCTCGTGTTGCCCGTTTGCGTCTTTTGTCCCTCCCTTTTGCAAAAATCTTCCTCCTAATCTTTCATCTTTTCCACTGTAGTCAAACACGGAAACTTTCATGCTTTAGGGGTGGAACTGTACTTGTATTCATAATCAGATTTATGGGTACACGTCAACCCTTGGCTAACCCCCCAAAAGTCCTAAAAGTCATTTACTGCATTTTTTCAACTATAAGTCTCACCCGTCTCACAACTATAAGTGCTGATGAGAGACCTGCCTTCTTAAGCCTGTGCAAACCAGCATCCCGGGCCAGAACCTAGTCTCCTGTTCAGTGCACATTCCTCCGTCCCCTGATTGCGAGCCGTGTGTCTTGTCTCTCCGTGTTCCCCGGCCGCCCCTTTTGGATCTTCACCTCCCGCCTGGACACGGACCTTTGGCTCCTCTCTCCTGCCCTTCACCTCATGCCTGTCTCTGGACCGCCGAGCCTGCCTTGCCCCTCTTGGACTTCCGCACCTCGCTCAACAGTTCATCTCTACATATAGTCGCACACCACACTTCATTTTCTATTGTATATATAAAAAATATAGAGATAAAATGACGTCCCTGCTGTCTGTGACGTCTTCTTCGGCTGTGCCGTAACAATAAGGTGCACTTAAAATCCTTTAATTTTCTCAAAACCCATCAGTGCGCCTTAGAACCCGGTGCGCCTAATTTTGTAATTTTGGTTGTGCTTACCCACCTAGAAGGTATCTTATTTGGTACATGGTGTAATGACAAGTTTGACCAGTAGATGGCAGTCAAACATAAGAGATACGTGTGGACTGCAATATGAGGGCAGTCACACATAAGGGATACATGTAGACTGCAATATGATGGCAGTCACACATGAAAGATACGTGTAGACTGCAATATGATGGCAGTCACTCATAAGAGATACATGTAGACTGCAATATGATGGCAGTCACACATAATAGATACGTGTAGACTGCAATATGATGGCAGTCACACATAAAAGATACGTGTAGACTGCAATATGATGGCAGTCACACATAAGAGATATGTGTGTTCTGCAATATGATGGCAGTCCCACATAAAAGGTACGTGTAGACTGCAATATGATGGCAGTCACACATAAAAGATACGCGTAGACTGCAATATGATGGCAGTCACACATAAGAGATACGTGTAGACTGCAATATGATGGCAGTCACACATAGGAGGTATTTTAGACTGCAATATGATGGCAGTCACAGATAAGAGATACGTGTAGACTGCAATATGATGGCAGTCACACATAAGAGATACGTGTGGACTGCAAAATAATGGCAGTCACACATAAGAGATATGTGTAGACTGCCTTATGATGGCAGTCACACATAAGCGATACGTGTAGACTGCAATATGATGGCAGTCACACATAGGAGGTATTTTAGACTGCAATATGATGGCAGTCACACATAAGAGATACGTGTAGACTGCAATATGATGGCAGTCACACATAAGAGATACGTGTGGACTGCAAAATAATGGCAGTCACACATAAGAGATATGTGTAGACTGCCTTATGATGGCAGTCACACATAAGCGATACGTGTAGACTGCAATATGATGGCAGTTCCACATAAGAGATACGTGTAGACTGCAATATGATGGCAGTCACACATAAGAGATACGTGTGGACTGCAAAATAATGGCAGTCACACATAAGAGATACGTGTAGACTGCCTTATGATGGCAGTCACACATAGGAGATATGTGTAGACTGCAATAAGGGGGGATTTTTACTTATCAATTTATTTGTTAATTAGTATTATCATTATTCTAGTATTTATTTATTTATTTTTTGTCATGAAAAAGGGAGTTTTTTTGGGGTCGGTGCACTAATTGTAAGTGTATCTTGTGTTTTTTATGTTGATTTAATTAAAAAAAAATAAAATAAAAAAATAAAAAAAATATATATACCAGTAGAGCCACGGCCCGGTGGTTGGGGACCACTGCTGTACGTAATTGAAAGGTCACATGAAGTTTTGAGCTCTGTTTAGAAAGTCTTTGCACTATGCGTTTCAGCATCCACTGACCCCTCCCTGTCATTTTACGTGGCCTACCACTTGGTGGCTGAGTTGCTGTTGTTCCCCAAACTCTTCACTTTTCTTTGGAATATTTAGGCGACTGGATTTCTTGCACAGGTTTCATCCTATGACAGTTCCACGCTGGAAATCACCGAGCGCGGCCCATTCTTTCCCAAATGTTTGCAGAAACAGTCTCCATGCCTAAGTGATTGATTTGATACACACCTGTGACCGGGCATCGTCGCTGCTTTTGGGCAATTTGCAGATATTACATGTAAATCATCACCGTCCTGCTGCGGCAGGAAAGAAAATAGTCGTTTGATTGAAGGAGCGTGGCTCTAGTTCACCACGCCACTAAAGCCAGCAAACAGAATTTGGATGCTTGATAGCCCGGCCTGAAAAGGGTGAGAGGCGAGCTGCCCGCCCAAAGTCGCCATCGACGTCCCTCCCTTTACTTGCTCCGTCTAATGGCGCCCTCGCCTTGACGACGCTCCTCCATGATTCTAATTCAATTTGAATGGAGCGAGTCTTTCAGACGTCTACAGCCAGGCTCCTCCGCCATGGATTTTTTGGAGGGCTGAGTAGAAAACCAGGCAAGGACAACAGTATCGGTAAGTTCATATTTGCTGGTTCTACACAGTCGCAAGACCAACTCGGACTTTGTTTCCACTTTAAATGAGATGAAGCTGTTTGCAGGCTTCTGCGGACCGGGCGTTGCGCCTAACGAGGACAAATGTGCTCACTTTAAAAGGCGGGAAATGTGGACTCCGAAGAGCGGATTTAAGTCTTTTTTTTAAGGCTCCCGGGGGGGGACGAATGTCTTATAGGTATTTTGAAGGCGTGCACCGGTGATAAAGTAGGTCGCCCTGCCAGATAATGAAGATGCAAGCAGGCGAGCGGAGAGAGCGGCCTTCTTTAAACGGAGTTTGTTTCTTTAACGAGTTCCATAAAGAAACATCAAACGTGTTTAAAAATAACTTTTTTTTGGAGTTCATCTCATGGAAAATTAGTGAAGTGAAGTGAATTATATTTATATAGCGCTTTTCTCTAGTGACTCAAAGCGCTTTACATAGTGAAACCCAATATCTAAGTTACATTTAAAGCAGTGTGGGTGGCACTGGGAGCAGGTGGGTCAAGTGTCTTCACTATGGACTGGACTCTCACTATTATGTTAGATCCACTATGGACTGGACTCTCACTAATATGTTAGATCCACTATGGACTGGACTCTCACTATTATGTTAGATCCACTATGGACTGGACTCTCACACTATTATGTTAGATCCACTATGGACTGGACTCTCACTATTATGTTAGATCCACTATGGACTGGACTCTCACTATTATGTTAGATCCACTATGGACTGGACTCTCACACCTTTATGTTAGATCCACTATGGACTGGACTATCACACTATTATGTTAGATCCACTATGGACTGGACTCTCACACTATTATGTTAGATCCACTATGGACTGGACTCTCACACTATTATGTTAGATCCACTATGGACTGGACTAGCACACTATTATGTTAGATCCACTATGGACTGGACTCTCACACTATTATGTTAGATCCACTATGGACTGGACTCTCACACTATTATGTTAGATCCACTATGGACTGGACTCTCACACTATTATGTTAGATCCACTATGGACTGGACTCTCACACTATTATGTTAGATCCACTATGGACTGGACTATCACACTATTATGTTAGATCCACTATGGACTGGACTCTCACACTATTATGTTAGATCCACTATGGACTGGACTTTCACACTATTATGTTAGATCCACTATGGACTGGACTTTTACAATATTATGTCAGACCCACTCGACAATCATCCGGTCTCCCCTAGAAGGGGGAGGGGTAACCCACATTTGTGGTCCTCTCCAAGGTTTCTCAAATTCATTCTCATCGACGTCCCTCTAGGTGTTGACTTTTTCCTTTGCCCTTATATGGGATCTGAACCGCTGATGTCGTCGTGGCTTGTGCAGCCCTTTGAGACACTTGTGATTTACGGCTGTATAAATAAACATTGATTGATTGATTGATTGATTGATTGATTGATTGATGACGGCAAAAACAAAAGTGTTGCATTTGTTGTCATGTCTGTGTGATCGTGTTTTTTTTGTTGCATTTCCTGGTTTGTTTTGTTACTATAGCAACTCATTAGTGTTCACCTGTCCTCATGTCTCGCACCTGTTTTCACTGATTATGTCGCTGCTATTTAAGCGGTCTGTTTCTGTTCTTCTTCCTGGCAACATCACCGTCTACCACAGGGGTCGGGAACCTTTTTGGCTGAGAGAGCCATCCATCCATCCATCTTCTTCCGCTTATCCGAGGTCGGGTCGCGGGGGCAACGGCCTAAGCAGGGAAACCCAGACTTCCCTCTCCCCAGCCACTTCGTCTAGCTCTTCCCGGGGGATCCCGAGGCGTTCCCAGGCCAGCCGGGAGACATAGTCTTCCCAACGTGTCCTGGGTCTTCCCCGTGGCCTCCTACCAGTTGGACATGCCCTAAACACCTCCCTAGGGAGGCGTTCTGATTAACGCCGGGTCAAACTCCTTTCGCAAAATATTATTTTTATTAGCGCATGTCTAGAATTACCGCCGAGTCAAAGTCCTTTCGCCAAATAACTAGCATATGCCTAGAATTTCCCCCGGGTCAAACTCGTCACGTCACGAGTGACACTTCACCTGTCTTCATTTTCAAAATGGAGGAGGCTGATTTCAATCATTTGAAATCGCATAAAGGGAAGAAGAGTAAGAGCTATTCAGTAGGATTTAAGGTCCAAGCTATTGAATATGCAAAAAAAAAACCCCAGTAAGCAGCTATGTTTTATTAATATACCGTAGCTGCGTGTGTCAAATATGAGTCATTAAGTGACTCCCACCTCCTGGTGGTAGAGGGCGCTAGTGATCCTTCTTGCGACTACTCGGCTGCAGAAGCAAGAGTAAGCAGCGTGTGTTTATTTTTTCCTCTCGCTTGCACTTTTTACATGGAGGATTACATATTTAAAATAAAACAGTTTTCTAAACTGGACTTTCAATGGAAGCAGGAGGTAATAAAGGAAGATCTCCTTCGAGACAGAGAGACTTTTAAAACTGAAGAAAGATAACAAGTTATCGATACTTTTGATCAGAAGGAGCTGCGCATGGACTTCATTTATAAGTAAAGATAAGACCATAATAATGTTTTTGTTCTTTATTAAAGTGCTTTTCATGATGGTATCCTTACATCACACTCAAATTTATAAACACAGGCCTAAATTTACCGCATGCCTTTGGTAAGCGCCGGAGTGAGAAGAGGTTTTAAATTAATTAGCGCCCCGGTGGCAATTCAATGAAATACGGTAATTCTTTGCTTCTTGTCTTGTTTGATAAATGTCATCAGCGTTTGAACGCCGACATCCTTGCTTGAGTAAATTGCAGGGAGGAATAAATACAGCGTTTAAATAATGAAGATGAATAAAGAGTGTGGTGACTCGGTGATGTTGCAAAAAGGACTGACGGTGAGCAAAGGTTATTAACATGTTGAGTTGTTGTTTTGCTCGCCATGTCTCCATGGGAGGGTGTGCCGTCTGCGAGGTGACGTGAGAACTCGGATGTTCCGGAATGAGTCTTGACTTCTCACGCACGGCAGCACATCTGGCGATTGTGCAACACGGGCAGAAAAGAGGCAGCCTCTGTGACAGTTCTCATGCAAGACAAGGACACTTTGCTCACTTTCACAAAAAAAAAAGGCCCACAGTTTGAAATAAAAAAAGAAATAAATAACAACATGAAAAAAAAAAAAGCAGTGCACAGTTGACTTGTACAAAGGTTTTATTTGTTTGGTGCACAATTTGTTGTGACAGGAAGTGTTGTTTGCACAAATGTGTGAGGGTGACTTTGTGCTTCGTCCCCAAGGGAAGGTACATCACGGCAGGAAAGTGAGTACGCACCATTTTATATTGGATCAAGGAACAGGACGACAGGAATGAAACTAAAGTCAAAAGTGTACATAAAGTTGTAAAGGACATCACGTCATGGCTGTCTTGACTTTCCAATCATTTCTATTTTTTTGTGATGTAGTGATTGGAGCACATACTTGTTTGTCACAAAAAAAAACATTCATGAAGTTTGCTTCTTTTATGAATTTATTATGGCTCTACTGAAAATGTGAGAAAATCTGCTTGGTCAAAGTTGGCTGCATATTTGTTTACATGTCCCTTGGCAAGTTTCCAGAACTTTCCTTCAGAAGGCATTGCACCGTTCACAGCTATAAGTCGTCTCTTTTCATCGCGTAATTCCACAGTATTCACGACGTCTGTGTTGCTGAATCTTTTGCAATTTGTTCGATGAATAATGGAGACGTCAAAGAAGAAAGCTGTAGGTGGGAAGCGGTGTATTGCGGCCGCCTTTAGCAACACAAACACAGCCGGTGTTTCATTGTTTACATTCCCGAAAGATGACGGTGAAGCTTTACTATGGAACAGAGCGGTCAAGCCAACACGGTTGGATTGGACCACACACACAAACTACAGTGTATTATGCAGCGATTATTTCGAAACCATCCCAAGCGGAGGCGGATCAGCAGCGTAGAGATATCCCCAACCGATACACAGGCGAGCGGTCCATCCTGGGTCTCGACTCTGGACAGCCAGTACTTCATCCATGGTCATCGGACCGGACTCCCTCCACAAGGGAGGGGGGTTGACATAGGAGGAAAAAGAAAAGAAACGGCAGATCAACTGGTCTAAAAAGGAGGTCTATTTAAAGGCTAAAGTATACAAATGAGTTTTAAGGTGAGACTTAAATGCTTCTACTGAGGTAGCATCCCGAACTGTTACCGGGAGGGGGAGACAGAGGAGAAAAGGAAAAGAAGCGGCAGATCAACTGGTCTAACAAGGAGGTATATTTAAAGGCTAGAGTATACAGATGAGTTTTAAGGTGAGACTTAAATGCTTCTACTGAGGTAGCATCTCAAACTGTTACCGGAGGGGAAGACAGAGGAGAAAAAGAAAAGAAGCAGCAGATCAACTGGTCTAACAAGGAGGTCTATTTAAAGGCTAGAGTATACAAGTGAGTTTTAAGGTGAGACTTAAATGCTTCTACTGAGGTAGCATCTCAAACTGTTACCGGGAGGGGGAGACTGAGGAGAAAAAGAAAAGAAGCGGCAGATCAACTGGTCTAAAAAGGAGGTCTATTTAAAGGCTAAAGTATACAAATGAGTTTTAAGGTGAGACTTAAATGCTTCTACTGAGGTAGCATCTCAAACTGTTACCGGGAGGGGGAGACAGAAGAAAAAAAAGAAGAAGCGGCAGATCAACTGGTCTAACAAGGAGGTATATTTAAAGGCTTGAGTATACAAGTGAGTTTTAAGGTGAGACTTAAATGCTTCTACTGAGGTAGCATCTCAAACTGTTACCGGGAGGGGAAGACAGAGGAGAAAAAGAAAAGAAGCGGCAGATCAACTGGTCTAACAAGGAGGTCTATTTAAAGGCGAGAGTATACAAATGAGTTTTAAGGTGAGACTTAAATGCTTCTACTGAGGTAGCATCTCAAACTGTTACCGGGAGGGCATTCCAGAGTACTGGAGCCCGAACGGAAAACGCTCTATAGCCCGCAGACTTTTTTTGGGGGGCTTTAGGAGATAAGGAAGAAGAAAGATAAGGAAGACTTCTATAAACAAGTTATCGATGCTTTTGATCAGAAGGAAATGGCATGGACTATTTATAAGTAAAGGTAAGACCATAATAATAATAAAAAAATCATTAAATGTGCTTTTCATGATAGTATCCTTACATCACACTCAAATTTTTACTGCATGCCTTTGGTAAGTGTCAGAGTGAGAAGAGGTTTTAAAATAATTAGCGCCCCGGCGGCAATTCAAGGAAATACCGTATGTTCCCTGTCTTGAATTTGAAAAAAAAAAAATATATATATATATATCGGAACCACTGCTCTAGAACCTTTTCCAGCTGATCCAGCACACCGGGGTGCAGAGACTCTCTGGGGGGGATGAAAGACTTTGTGCACCTGCAAGCGACGGACAAATGCGTGCAAGGGTGGTGTGAATGGGAAGGTGAGAAATGGGAGCCGGCGGGAGATAGAGCGGGATGGAGAAGAGAATATATTTGCCCTGTTCACACCGATCCGTTTGTGTGGGAGTGCATTAACATCCTCGTGGGCAGGAAGGCAGGACAAATATGCAAAAGAGTGCGAGGAAAAGCATCGAACTCCTCAGCAGCTGCGCTGAAAGATGCTGATTTTCTTTGACTTTTGTGGAGGCTTTTGGACTATTCGGAGGAGGTTTCTATTATTTTTCGCACCTAAGGCTTACGGTGTGCCAACTCCATGCCAGGCAATTTTCTCTCTGGAACATAGCCTGATAGGCCTGGATTTATCATGGTTTTTTTCCCCCATCTATTTATTATTTATTCTAGCTTGTCTTATTTTTTCATCCAGTAAAGTAAAGAACACGGACGACTGGGATTATCAAATTATTGCAAAACAGTACTGATGTTGTAATGCAGGCACATTTTTCCCTTGTAAAAAGAACAGTGAAATTGTCACTTTGTGTACATAAAAAACAGAATAAAATGATTTACTAATCATTTTCAACTTATATTCAATTGAATTGACTGCAAAGACAAGATATTTCATGTTGAAACTGGAAAAAAATATATTTGGAACATGTTTCGAAAAAGCTGGCACAAGTGGCAAAAAAGACTGAGAAAGTTGAGGAATGCTCATCAAACCCTTATTTGGAACATTCCACAGGTGTGCAGGCTAATTGGGAACAGGTGGGTGTCATGATTGGGTATAAAAGCAGCTTCAGTCGTTCACAAACAAGGACGGGGCGAGGGTCACCACTTTGTCAACAAATGGCTGAGCAAATTTTTTAAGAACGACATTTCTCAACAAGCTATTGCAAGAAATGTAGGGATTTTCACCATCAACGCTCCGTGATATCATCAAAAGGTTCGGAGAATGTGGAGAAATCACTACACAAAAGCCATGATATTAGGCACCTTCGATACCTGCATCAGTGAGTAAAGGATATCACCACATGGGCTCAGGAACACTTCAATAAACCACTGTCAGTAACTATAGTTGGTCGCTACATCTGTAAGTGCAAGTTAAAACTTAACTATGCAAATTGAAAGCCATTTATCAACAACACCCAGAAACGCTGCTGGCTTCGTTGAGCCCGAGCTCATCCAAGATACAGGTGGGTGCCATGATTGGGTATAAAAGCAAGTTCTATGAAATGCTTGGTCGTTCACAAAAAAGGACGGGGCGAGGGTCACCACTTTGTCAACAAATGCCTGAGCAAATTTTTTAAGAACGACATTTCTCAACAAGCTATTGCAAAAAATGTAGGGATTTTCACCATCAACGCTCCGTAATATCATCAAAAGGTTCGGAGAATGTGGAGAAATCACTACACAAAAGCCATGATATTAGGCACCTTCGATACCTGCATCAGTGAGTAAAGGATATCACCATATGGGCTCAGGAACACCTCAATAAACCACTGTCAGTATCTATAGTTGGTCGCTACATCTGTAAGTGCAAGTTAAAACTCAACTATGCAAAGTGAAAGCCATTTATCAACAACACCCAGAAATGCTGCTGGCTTCGTTGAGCCCGAGCTCATCTAAGATACAGGTGGGTGCCATGATCGGGCATATAAGCAGCTTCCATGAAATGCTCTGTCGTTCACAAACAAGGACGGGGCGAGGGTCACCACTTTGTCAACAAATGCCTGAGCAAATTGTTTGAGAACAACATTTCTCAAGCAGCTATTGCAAGGAATTTAGGGATTTCACCATCTACGCTCTGTAATATCATGAAAATGTTCAGAGAATCTGGAGAAATCACTACACGTAAGCCATGATATTACGGAACTTCCATCCTTAGTGCGGTACTGCATCAAAAAAGCGACGTCAGTATGTAAAGGATATCACCGCATGGGCTCAGGAACACTTCAGAAAACCACTGTCAGTAAATACATTTCGTCGCTACGTCTGTAAGTGCAAGTTAAAACTTGACTATGCAAAGCTAAAGCCATTTATCAACAACACCCAGAAACACTGCCGGCTTCCTTGAACCCGAGCTCATCTAAGATACAGGTGGGTGCCATGATTGGGTATAAAAGCAGCTTCCGTGAAATGCTCAGTCGTTCACAAAAATGGACGGGGCGAGGGTCACCACTTTGTCAACAAATGCCTGAGCAAATTTTTTCAGAACGACATTTCTCAACCGGCTATTGCAAGGAATTTAGGGATTTCAACATTTACGCTCTGTAACATCATCAAAAGGTTCGGAGAATGTGGAGAAATCACTACACGAAAGCCATGATGTTACGCACCTTCGATACCTGCATCAAAAAGCCACATCAGTGAGTAAAGGATATCACCACATGGGCTCAGGAACACTTCAATAAACCACTGTCAGTGTCTATAGTTGGTCGCTACATCTGTAAGTGCAAGGTAAAACTCAACTATGCAAAGTGAAAGCCATTTATCAACAACACCCAGAAATGCTGCTGGCTTCGTTGAGCCCAAGCTCATCTAAGATACAGGTGGGTGCCATGATTGGGCATAAAAGCAGCTTCCATGAAATGCTCGGTCGTTCACAAACAAGGACGGGGCGAAGGTCACCACTTTGTCAACAAATGCCTGAGCAAATTGTTTAGGAACGACATTTCTCAACGAGCTATTGCGAGGAATTTAGGGATTTTCACCATCGACGCTCCGTAATATCATCAAAAGGTTCGGAGAATGTGGAGAAATCACTACACGAAAGCCATGATATTACGCACCTTCGATACCTGCATCAAAAAGCCACATCAGTGAGTAAAGGATATCACCACATGGGCTCAGGAACACTTCAATAAACCACTGTCAGTAACTATAGTTGGTCGCTACATCTGTAAGTGCAAGTTAAAACTCAACTATGCAAAGTGAAAGCCATTTATCAACAACACCCAGAAATGCTGCTGGCTTCGTTGAGCCCGAGCTCATCTAAGATACAGGTGGGTGCCATGATCGGGTATAAAAGCAGATTCCGTGAAATGCTCAGTCGTTCACAAAAAAGGACGGGGCAAGGGTCACCACTTTGTCAACAAATGCCTGAGCAAATTGTTTAAGAACGACATTTCTCAACGAGCTATTGCGAGGAATTTAGGGATTTTCACCATCAACGCTCCGTAATATCATCAAAAGGTTCAGAGAATATGGAGAAATCAGTACACAAAAGCCATGATATTACACACCTTCGATACCTGCATCAAAAAGCTCACATCAGTGAGTAAAGGATATCACCACATGGGCCCTGGAACACTTCAATAAACCACTGTCAGTAACTATAGTTGGTCGCTACATCTGTAAGTGCAAGTTAAAACTCAACTATGCAAAGTGAAAGCCATTTATCAACAACACCCATAATTGCTGCTGGCTTCGTTGAGCCCGAGCTCATCTAAGATACAGGTGGGTGCCATGATTGGGCATAAAAGCAGCTTCCATGAAATGCTCGGTTGTTCACAAACAAGGACGGGGCGAGGGTCACCACTTTGTCATCAAATGCCTGAGCAAATTGTTTAAGAATGACATTTCTCAACGAGCTATTGCGAGGAATTTAGGGATTTTCACCATCGACGCTCTGTAATATCATCAAAAGGTTCAGAGAATGTGGAGAAATCACTACATGAAAGCCATGATATTACGCACCTTCGATACCTCAGGCGGTACTGCATCAAAAAGCCACATCAGTGAGTAAAGGATATCACCACATGGGCTCAGGAACACTTCAATAAACCACTGTCAGTAACTACAGTTGGTTGCTACATCTGTAATTGAAGGGTAAAACTCTACTATGCAAAGCCAAAGCCATGTATCAACAACACCCAGAAACGGCACCAGCTTCCCTGGGCCTGAGCTCATGTAAGATGGACTGATGCAAAGTGGAAAAGTGTTCTGTGGTCTGACGAGTCCACATTTCAAATTATTTTTTCAAACTGTGGTCGTCATGTCCTCGGGAACAAAGAGGAAAATAACCATCCGGATTGTTCTAAGCGCAAAGTGTAAAAGCCAGCATGTGTGATGGTATGGGGGTGCATTAGTGCCCAAGGTATGGGTAACTGACACATCTGTGAAGGCACCATTAATGCTGAAAGGTACATACAGGTTTTGGAGCAACATATGTTGCCATCCAAGCAACATTATCATGGACGCCCCTGCTTATTTCAGCAAGGTAATGCCAAGCCACGTGTTACAACAGCGTGGCTTCGTAGTAAAAGAGTGCGAGTGCAATATGAGCAAAAATGAGAAAGAATTCCACTTCAAAAATGTGTCTCCTCAGTTCCCAAACCTTTACTGAGTGTTGTTAAAAAAAAGGCCATGTAAAAGGTAAAAATGCCTTTTTTTGCAATGCCATTAAATTCTGAATTCATGATTATTTGCAGAAAAAGTGTGAACATGAAATATCTTGTCTTTGCAGTCTTTTCAATTGAATACAAGTTGAAAAGGACTTGTTGTATTCTCTTTTTATTTAGCATTCACACAAGGTGACAACTGGTGTACTTTCCACTGTAGGAGAAAAGTCGGGGATTGAACCCCGGGGCCTCATCTTGTTCATGACGCCAATTTTATGTGGTGGCCTGCACGGGGACGGCAATTTTATGTGGTCAGAAAGTCCGAATCTTAAACAGGAACAACGGAGAGTTTTTTACAACAGTTTTGTTTACTCACAATCAGATAGTACAAAGTTGGATTGAATGGACATGAATTACAGACAGTGTCTCATGAGACGAAATATGGTGAACCCTCATGAAAGGAATTAGAAAGAGCACACCTCCGGCTTGGTCTTCCCTTCTTATTTATACACTCCATGATGGCCTGATTGTAACACAACTACCCATGTAACTGTCCAATATTCAACTATCACCCCACAACAGAACCAGCACTTGGTCAGGGTGACTTGTCCCTCCCAATGCATCCAGTTTTGAGGTAACCCTAGGACAGACATTGTCCACTACACCACTACTCTGCACGGTAGATTTAAATGGTTTTGTCACAGCATTTATTTAGGACTACACGTCCAAAATGTTCCCGACATTTAAAGAACTTTGCTCCATTCACGTTCCACTCCTGCCTGGTCGATACATCTGCTGTTCAATATCTATTTTGGAAATGAATGAGTTAATAATGCTCAAAAATGGTATCAATTTCTCTCCCGGCCGGTAACTGCGACTACAATAAAAGGCCTATTGAAATGAGATATTCTTATTTAAACGGGGATTCTATGTGTCATACTTGATCATTTCGCGATATTGCCATATTTTTGCTGAAAGGATTTAATAGAGAACATCGACGATAAAGTTCGCAACTTTTGGTCGCTAATAAAAAAGCCTTGCCTGTACCGGAAGTAGCAGACGATGTGCGTGTGACGTCACGGGTTGTGGAGCTCCTCACATCTGAACATTGTTTACAATCATGGCCACCAGCAGCGAGAGCGATTCGGACCGAGAAAGCGACAATTTCCCCATTAATTTGAGCGAGGATGAAAGATTTCTGGATGAGGAAAGTGAGAGTGAAGGACTAGGAAAAAATATATATACAAAAATTTAAGAAATTATATAAAAAAGAGGGCAGTGGGAGCGATTCAGGGAGGAAAGATACTGTGAGAGGCGCCGTAGCAGCCGTGGGGGTGGCAGGACAACTCGGCCAGGCCCAACCGCAACAAGGGATGGAGCCATACTTGTCACGCTTCGCGGCGCACTTGCTGCGCGGAGTTGCCACTTCGTGGATGCACACAGGACCAGTCAGCAGGATTGCAGGTAGGAACAAGTTTTAATATAATAAAACAAAAGAACACTGGTGCAAAAATGGGAAAAACAAAGCACGTGCCAATGCACGGAAAGCTAAAGCTAAAACGTAGCAGGAAACAGAAAACATTAAACGACGTGCCACACGCATGTGAAGCTAAGGCGGAACTTAGCACAAAACAATCTATGATACCAAATACAAACTGTGACGTGTTGCGAAAAGCAAACAATGGACCGAGGACGAACTAAGGAATCAGGTGGGCTTGAATACACAAATAATTATTAGTAACAGGTGTGTGACATGAGCCCGTGTGGAGGAACAAAATACGTTGCCATGGTGACTAACACAAACAAGGAAGTGCTCAAACAAGGATCGGCAGAGTCCAGAAACAAAACATGAACAAGGACATATGAAAAGGGCAAAACCATAAACGATCCGAGTCACGGATCGTGACAATACTGCTTTGAACCCGATGCTGACGGTGACGGTCAGGAGGACACATATTGACACATACTGTGTTTGTGTTGCTAAAGGCGGTCGCAATACACCGCTCCCCACCTACAGCTTTCTTCTTTGACGTCTCCATTATTCATTGAACAAATTGCAAAAGATTCAGCAACAAATACGTCCATAATACTGTGGAATTTTGCGATGAAAACAGACGACTTAATAGTTGGGAAACAATTTCGGCGCGAAATTTAAAATTGCAATTTAGTAAACTAAAAAGGCCGTATTGGCGTGTGTTGCAATGTTAATATTTCATCATTGATATATAAACTATCAGACTGCGTGGTCGCTAGTAGTGGCTTTCAGTAGGACTTTAAATGGTTTTGCCAGACCAATTATTTAGGTCTACACGTCCAAAATGTTCCCGACATTTAAAGAACTTTGCTCCATTCACGTTCCACTCCTGCATGGTCGATACATCTGCTGTTCAATATCTATTTTGGAAATGAATGAGTTAATAATGCTCAAAAATGGTATCAATTTCTCTCCCGGCCGGTAACTGCGACTACAATTAAAGTCCTACTGAAATGAGATTTTTTTATTCAAACGGGGATAGCAGGTCCATTCTATGTGTCATACTTAATCATTTTGCGATATTGCCATATTTTTGCTGAAAAGATTTAGTAGAGAACATCCACGATAAAGTTCACAACTTTTGGTCTCTAATATAAAAGCGTTGCCTGTACCGGAAGTAGCAGACGATCTGAACATTGTTTACAATCATGGCCACCAGCAGCGAGAGCGATTCGGACCGAGAAAGCGACGATTTCCCCATTAATTTGAGCGAGGATGAAAGATTTCTGGATGAGGAAAGTGAGAGTGAAGGACTAGGAAAAAAATAAAATAAAAAAGAGGACAGTGGGAGCCATTCAGATAGGGAAGATGCTGTGAGAGGCGCCGTAGTAGCCGTGGGGGTGGCAGGACCACTCGGCCAGACCCAACCGATGCTGACGGTGACGGTCAGGAGGACACATATTGATGCTGGAGTAGCACAGGACATAGATCACCTTCGGAATACAGAATGGTAAAATGTTTTTGATTAATACACATAATACACTGTACTTTGTGTGTGTGGTCCAATCCAACTGTGTTTGCTTGACATCTCTGTTCCATAGTAAAGTTGACTGTCATCTTTCCGGAATGTAAACAATGAAACACCGGCTGTGTTTGTGTTGCCAAAGGCGGCCGCAATACACCGCTTCCCACCTACAGCTTTCTTCTTTGACGTCTCCATTATTCATTTAACAAATTGCAAAAGATTCAGCAACAAATATGTCCATAATACTGTGGAATTTTGCAATGAAAACAGACGACTTAATAGTTGGGAAACAATGTCCTCTACAATCCGTGACGTTTCAGCAAGATATTTCGGCGCAAAATTTAAAATTGCAATTTAGTAAACTAAAGCGGCCGTATTGGCATGTGTTGCAATGTTAATATTTCATCATTGATATATAAACTATCAGACTGCGTGGTCGCTAGTAGTGGCTTTCAGTAGGACTTTAAATGGTTTTGCCAGACCAGTTATTTAGGACTACACGTCCAAAATGTTCCCGACATTTAAAGAACTTTGCTCCATTCACGTTCCACTCCTGCCTGGTCGATACATCTGCTGTTCAATATCTATTTTGGAAATGAATGAGTTGATAATGCTCAAAAATGGTATCAATGGTAGCAGACGATGTGCGCGTAACGTCACGGTTTGTGGAGCTCCTCACATCTGAACATTGTTTACAATCATGGCCACCAGCAGCCAGAGCGATTCGGACCGAGAAAGCAACAATTTCCCCATTAATTTGAGCAAGAGGAAAGATTTCTGGATGAGGAAAGTGAGAGTGAAGGACTAGGAAAAAAATAAGAAATACAACAATTTTAAAAATAAAATAAAATAAAAAAGAGGACAGTGGGAGCCATTCAGATAGGGAAGATGCCGTGAGAGGTGCCGTAGCAGCCGTGGGGGTGGCAAGACCACTTGGCCAGGCCCAACCGCAACAAGGGATAGAGCCATACTGCTTTGAACCCAACGTTGACGGTGATGGTCAGAACGCATATTGATGCTGGAGTAGCACACGACATAGATCGCCTTCGGAATACAGACTGGTAAAATGTTTTTTATTAATACACATAATACACTGTACTTTGTGTGTGTGGTCCAATCCAACTGTGGTCGCTTGACATCTCTGTTCCATAGTAAAACTTCACTTTCATCATTTGGGAAAGTACACAATGAAACACCGGCTGTGTTTGTGTTGCTAAAGGCGGCCGCAATACACCGCTTCCCACCTACAGCTTTCTTCTTTGACGTCTCCATTATTCATTGAACAAATTGCAAAAGATTCAGCAACAAATATGTCCATAATACTGTGGAATTTTGCGATGAAAACAGACGACTTAATAGTTGGGAAACAATTTCGGCGCAAAATTTAAAATTGCAATTTAGTAAACTAACCCGGCCATATTGTCATGTGTTGCAATGTTAATATTTCATCATTGATATATAAACTATCAGACTGCGTGGTCGCTAGTAGTGGTTTTCAGTCGGCCTTTAAATGGTTTTGCCAGACCAATTATTTAGGTCTACACGTCCAAAATGTTCCCGACATTTAAAGAACTTTGCTCCAGTCACGTTCCACTCCTGCCTGGTCGATACATCTGCTGTTCAATATCTATTTTGGAAATGAATGAGTTGATAATGCTCAAAAATGGTATCAATTTCTCTCCCGGCCGGTATTTGCGATTGCAAGTAAGTCTCCATTGCTTGAAAACTGTGACTCCCTGCCATGGTCTCATCCAATCATCAGCTGACATCTCCAGGTCTCAAGTCAGACCTGCAGTTAGTTCTTCTCCTGCACCGTGCACAAGGACCACTAGTGTAGGAGTCCAACATTCTCTTGGATCCCCGCTGTTGTGTTACTGGAGCTTTGTGTTACCTTTCTAGCCTTCTTGCAAGGAAGAAATAACGAGCGTGCATTGTGAGCCTGTTTGTGTGTTTGTGTAACAATGTGTGTGTTTGTGTGTGTGTGTTTGTGTGTGTGTTCCTCTTCCAGCGCCGTGTTGGAGATTTTCTGGCAGTAAAAGGCTTTTGATATCCAAGATTTGGAAGGTCTTCATGTAAGAAGTCGGTTTGATCAATGTCTGCTGCACATCTTGCTCGCTTAAGGGCACACTGAACCGCTGATGGATGGATTCCTCTGTGTGTGTGTGTGTGTGTGTGTGTGTGTGTGTGTGTGTGTGTGTGTGTGTGTGTACTTGTATTTCCAACCGTCTTGAGACGTGAAGAAGGAAAAGTAGCTTCCATATGAGGAGGTGTGAACAAGTGATGACAAAAATCATGGCCCCATTTAAAAGTCTCGCTCTCTAAAAGTGTTACCCCTCAGGTCAACATATGAAATAACAAGTGTGTGTAAGAAATTGAAATGCACCCACTTTGGCCAGAATTGATTTAAAAAGAAATATATATATATATATATATACATATATATATATATGTATATATATATGTATATATATATATATATATTGGAGAAGGCATTCGACCGTGTCCCTCGGGAAGTCCTGTGGGGAGTTCTCAGAGAGTATGGGGTATCGGACTGTCTTATTGTGGCGGTCCGCTCCCTGTATGATCAGTGCCAGAGCTTGGTTCGCATTGCTGGCAGTAAGTCGGACACGTTTCCAGTGAAGGTTGGACTCCGCCAAGGCTGTCCTTTGTCACCGATTCTGTTCATAACTTTTATGGACAGAATTTCTAGGCGCAGTCAAGGCGTTGAGGGGTTCCGGTTTGGTGGCCACGGGATTAGGTCTCTGCTTTTTGCAGATGATGTAGTCCTGATGGCTTCATCTGGCCGGGATCTTCAGCTCTCGCTGGATCGGTTCGCAGCCGAGTGTGAAGCGACCGGAATGAGAATCAGCACCTCCAAGTCCGAGTCCATGGTTCTCGCCCGGAAAAGGGTGGAGTGCCATCTCCGGGTTGGGGAGGAGACCCTTCCCCAAGTGGAGGAGTTCAAGTACCTAGGAGTCTTGTTCACGAGTGGGGGAAGAGTGGATGGTGAGATCGACAGGCAGATCGGTGCGGCGTCTTCAGTAATGCGGACGTTGTATCGATCCGTTGTGGTGAAGAAGGAGCTGAGCCGGAAGGCAAAGCTCTCAATTTACCGGTCGATCTACGTTCCCATCCTCACCTATGGTCATGAGCTTTGGGTCATGACCGAAAGGA
>NC_084617.1:3229017-3289017 GCF_033978795.1 Nerophis ophidion | reverse complement strand
AGTACCTTCCATATGAGGACCAGTGAACATTTTAGGACAAACATCAAGGTCAAATCGACTCTGTTGCAAGTCTTGTGTATTCTATGTAACTTGTTCTTGTGCACTATGGCTATTGATTTTTTTTTTTCCTAGGGTGGTCCTAAAGATATAGGCATTTTTCAGAGGTCTCAAGAGGATTACACATTCAAGAGTGTGTGTGTGTGTGTTCTTATATTTCTACCCTTCTTGAGACATCAACAAGGCAAAGTACCTTACATTTAAACACCGGTGAACATTTTAGGACAGAAATCATGGTAAAATGGACTCTGTTGCAAGTCTTGTGTATTCTACGTAACTTGTTCTTGTGCGCTATGGCTATAGATTGTGTGTGTGTGTGTGTGTGTGTATAATGTGCACACACAAAAGAGTGTGTTTTATTTGACACTGCTTTCTAGCCATAGAGAGTGTGTGGGTGTTGGGGCAGCTCCTGTGAGCTCTAATTGAATCCTACGTTCCAAAAGCGTAATTGGTATTGTCTTACTTGCGTCAGTTGACAAAGACACCGATGAGTCTGGACTTGATCAGGCGGTCCAGCCTGCCGGTCGGGTCTCAGCGCCTCGGCCTCGCCTCGCCGGGGCCGGCAGAGGAGCCCGCGCGCACTGAAAACCTTTTAGAGCCCCGGCAATCGGATTAAAGGCGCTGGGCAGCGCTGGCGATGCTGAGATAAGTGATTCTGTGGCCTCCACTGTGGAAGCACTGCTTCATTAAGCCAAAAAAAAAAAAAACAACCTTGCATTTTTAAGAGCATCATTTCTTTTGAGGGGCGGGGAATAAGATGGCGAAGGAGAAGTGTGCACAGGCGGCTGGAATAATGACGCCAGATAAAAGGCGACGCCGCCGCTGACAGACTGATGGCTGCTTGATGAAAAGGTGCGAGGGGGGGGTTTATTTTTACTCTCTCGCTATGCAGAAATAGACGGGAAGTATCTTCCTCTCGTCTTTGTTTGTGTTGACGTTTAAAACACACACACGCGCACACGCAAAAAACAAAAAAGAAAAACAGCAGGTAGGACTTGAAACGCCTCCGTATTTATACCCCTGGCAGAGCGTGTCTGGGATGACGGATGATGTCTTCATCGCGGGCCAATTGTCTGAAGTTGCGGTTTAAGCGCCGGTCTGAAAAACAAGATTACATTTAATGGACGTTCACTCCCGCCCGGAATTAACTGCTTAGGCTAAACAACTGGAATGTAACATCCTAGTCGGTGTATGAATACTGTGTACACTAGCTACATGACCACCAGGGTTGTACGCTATACCGATACTAGTATAGTAGATGGTAAATGGGTTGTATCGTATTTCCTTGAATTGCCGCCGGGGTGCTAATTAATTTAAAACCTCTTCTCACTCCGGCGCTTACCCAAGGCATGCAGTAAATTTAGGCCTGCGCTTAAAAATTAAACACGGCGGGGGAAACTCATTTGGGCCGCTTGTACCCGTGATCTTATCCTTTCGGTCATGACCCAAAGCTCATGACCATAGGTGAGGATGGGAACGTAGATCGACCGGTAAATTGAGAGCTTTGCCTTCCGGCTCAGCTCCTTCTTCACCACAATGGATCGGTACAACGTCTGCATTACTGAAGACGCCGCACCGATCCGCCTGTCGACCTCACCATCCACTCGTGAACAAGACTCCTAGGTACTTGAACTCCTCCACTTGGGGCAGGGTCTCCTCCCCAACCCGGAGATGGCACTCCACCCTTTTCCGGGCGAGAACCATGGACTCGGACTTGGAGGTGCTGATTCACACTCGGCTGCAAACTCATCCAGTGAGAGCTGAGGATCCCGGCCAGATGAAGCCATCAGGACCACATCATCTGCAATATATATTTCAAAAAGATTCATTGCTCTTCCTTTTTGCTTTTACCAGTAGCAGTTTAGAAGTCCTGCGATGAGGTGGCGACTTGTCCAGTGTGTACCCTGCCTTCCGCCCGATTGTAGCTGAGATAGGCGCCAGCGCCCCCCGCGACCCCGAAAGGGAATAAGCGGTAGAAAATGGATGGATGGATGGAAGTTTAGAAGTCTAGAGTAAAAAAGTGCAGAAGTAGGTCAAATGCATGAGTTAATTTCAGGTGGTTCATCAAAGATCCATACAACATCATCTGATATGATTTCATAGTTTAAAGCACTATTTATGTATTTTTTATGATAAATAAGTGCTAAAAATGTTTTTGCTTGCGCACTTTGCACGCTCACGTGAATTATTGGTGCCCCAGGTGTGCCCCAGTAAATAAGTAAATAAGTAATAATAAATAAGTAAATAAGTGCTAAAAATGTTTTTGCTTGCGCACTTTGCACGCTCACGTGAATTATTGGTGCCCCAGGTGTGCCCCAGTAAATAAGTAAATAAGTAATAATAAATAAGTAAATAAGTGCTAAAAATGTTTTTGCTTGCGCACTTTGCACGCTCACATGAATTATTGGTGCCCCAGGTGTGCCCCAGTAAATAAGTAAATAAGTAATAATAAATAAGTAAATAAGTGCTAAAAATGTTTTTGCTTGCGCACTTTGCACGCTCACGTGAATTATTGGTGCCCCAGCTGTGCCCCAGTAAATAAGTAAATAAGTAATAATAAATAAGTAAATAAGTGCTAAAAATGTTTTTGCTTGCGCACTTTGCACGCTCACATGAATTATTGGTGCCCCAGTTGTGCCCCAGTAAATAAGTAAATAAGTAATAATAAATAAGTAAATAAGTGCTAAAAATGTTTTTGCTTGCGCACTTAGCACGCTCACGTGAATTATTGGTGCCCCAGGTGTGCCCCAGTAAATAAGTAAATAAGTAATAATAAATAAGTAAATAAGTGCTAAAAATGTTTTTGCTTGCGCGCTTTGCTCACATGAATTATTGGTGCCCCAGGTGTGCCCCAGTACAGTATTAGGTCTAGTGACGCCCCTGCTCTGACCTTTTCCTGGTGGCCTTTTCTCCAATAGCGGTCCTCAGAGCCGGGCCGTATACCCCGGCTGAGATCAATAGAGCGGCTTTCAGACACACCTGCAGTACCCGGCGTGGCCTTTGTGAGGCGGATTATAAAGACAAAACTCTCCCCAGGCTGTCAGTCAGCCCAATTTCTCCCCGACTTCCTCTCCCTCCCGAGTCCACGCGTGTGTAAATCAAACTTGGGCGGCGGCACTCGTGCGCGTGGGGAATAATACTAATATCTCCGCGATGCGCGACAATATTGTAACTTAACCTTTTCTTAAAGGCAAGGGTGGCTGGGGGCATCCATCTGTGCTGAGACAGCTGAACGAGCCCTAGGGCGGGGTCCATGTATATTTACCGAAAGCTGCGGCCGATCCATCATGAGCCGCAACGTGCCGACTCCACCTGCCAATCAGTGTCCTTTCGCATTCCCGGCCCACTTCCTCTCCTTGGGCGACTTCATAAGACTCCCTTACACTCGCCCCCCCCTCCCTCTTTAGTTGCTGACGTGCCAGTCTTCCACCTCTTTATGCCTCACTTTCACGTCCAGAACTGGCATGCAAAGCTGCTGCAACATTGGGGACGTCTCACTCTGCAGTCCAAGCAGGTCCACTCAGGCTGTGTCTAAATTAAGTCGGATAATTACGTAAACGAATAATTATTTAGCCTAAGTTCCGTTTCAGCCGCACTAAACCAGCGTTTAAGATTCCCCTGCTCGGACAATTTTTTTAAGTACACCGTGTATTTATTGAATCTCCGGCTCTTAGCTTTGTGCGGACTCTTTGATCGTTTACAAACAAAGTTCGGAGAGGAAGTGACGTCAGAAAGACTGCGCCACTTCATAATAAAGAGGTTTCATAAATCGGAGCTCGCCACTGGAAATATGGAGGCGAGAGATCCAGACATGCCCGTGTTTGTCTTTCTTCTACATGTACGGACGCTTGTGAAAATCACACATGAATACCTTAAGAGAAAGTAATTGCAGCTATTTGGGAAACAACACTTCTCAAAGGGCAACAGAACTTTCCAATGTCCGATTGCAGCTATTTGGGATACAACACTTCTCAGACGGTAAGAGAACATTCCAATGTCTGATTGCGGCTATTTGGGATATAACACTTCTCGGAGGGCAAGAGAACTTTCCAATGTCCGATTGCAGCTATTTGGGATACAACACTTCTCGGACGGCAATATAACTTTCCAATGTCCGATTGCAATGTCCGATTGCAGCTATCTGGGATACAACACATCTCGGATGGCAAGAGAACTTTCCAATGTCCGATTGCAGCTATTTGGGAAACAACACTTTACAGAGGGCAATATAACTTTCCAATGTCCAATTGCAGCTATCTGGGATACAACACTTCTCAGATGGCAAGAGAACTTTCCAATGTTCGATTGCAGCTATTTGGGATACAACACTTCTCCGACGGCAATATAACTTTCCAATGTCCGATTGCAATGTACGATTGCAGCTATCTGGGATACAACACTACTCGGACGGCCACAGAACTTTCCAATGTCCGATAGCAATGTCCGATTGCAGCTATTTGAGAAACAACACTTCTCGGACGGCAATATAACTTTCCAATGTCCAATTGCAGCTATTTTGGATACAACACTTCTCGGAGAGCCAGAGAATTTTCCAGTGTCCGATTGCAATGTCTGATTGCAGCAATCTGGGATACAACACTTCTCAGACGATAAAAGAACATTCCAATGTCCGATTGAAGCTATTTGGGATACAACACTGCTTAGACAGAAAGAAAACTTTCCAATATCCGATTGCAGCTATTTGGGATATAACACTTCTCAGACGACCAGAGAATTTTCCAATGTCCGATTGCAGCTATTTGGGATACAACACTTCTCAGATGGTAAAAGAACTTTCCAATGTCTGACTGCAGCTATTTGGGATACAACACTTCTAAAAGGGCAACATAACTTTCCAATGTCCGATTGCAGCAATCTGGGATACAACACTTCTCAGACGATAAGAGAACATTCCAATGTCCGATTGCAGCTATCTGGGATACAACACTTCTCAGACGGTAAGAGAACTTTCCAGTGTCTGACTTCAGCTATTTGGGATACAACACTTCTCAGATGGCAAGAGAACTTTCCAATGTCCAATTGCAATGTCGGATTGCAGCTATTTGGGATACAACACTTCTCGGACGGCAATATAACTTTCCAATGTCCGATTGCAAAGTCCGATTGCAGCTATCTGGGATACAACACTTCTCAGATGGTAAGAGAACTTTCCAATGTCCGATTGCAGCTATTTGGGATACAACACTTCTCCGATGGCAATATAACTTTCCAATGTCCGATTGCAATGTCCGATTGCAGCTATTTGGGATACAACACTTTTCTGATGGCAAGAGAACATTCCAATGTCCGATTGCAGCTATCTGGGATACAACACTTCTCAGACGGCAACATAACTTTCTAATAACTGGTTGCATTGTCCAATTTCAGCTATCTGGGATACAACACGTCTCGGACGGCCAGATAACTTTCCAATGTCCGATTGCAATGTCCGATTGCAGCTATTTGGGAAACAACACTTCTCGGACGGCAATATACCTTTCCAATATCTGATTGCAGCTATCTGGGATACAACACTTCTTGGACGGCCAGAGAACTTTCCAATGTCCGATTGCAATGTCCGATTGCTGCTATTTGGGAAACAACACTTCTCGGACGGCCACAGAACTTTCCAATGTCCGATTGCAGCTATCTGGGATACAACACTTCTCAGACGGCAAGAGAACTTTCCAATGTCCGATTGCAATGTCCGATTGCTGCTATTTGGGAAACAACACTTCTCGGACGGCCACAGAACTTTCCAATGTCCGATTGCAGCTATTTGAGAAACAACACTTCTCGGACGGCAATATAACTTTCCAATGTCCAATTGCAACTATTTGGGATACAACGCTTCTCAGATGGCAATATAAATTTCCAATGTCCGATTGCAGCTATCTGGGATACAACACTTTTCGGACCGCAATATAACTTTCCAATGTCCGATTGCAGCAATCTGGGATACAACACTTCTCAGACGATAAGAGAACATTCCAATGTCCGATTGCAGCTATTTGGCATACAACACTTCTCAGATGGCCAGAGAACTTTCCAATGTCCAATTGCAATGTCCAATTGCAATGTCGGATTGCAGCAATTTGGGATACAACACTTCTCGGACGGCAATATAACTTTCCAATGTCCGATTGCAATGTCGGATTGCAGCTATTTGGGATACAACACTTCTCGGACGGCAATTTAACTTTCCAATGTCCGATTGAAGCTATCTGGGATACAACACTTCTCAGACGGTAAGAGAACATTCCAATGTCCGATTGCAGCTATTTGGGATACAACACTTCTCGGAGGGCAAGAGAACTTTCCAATGTCCGATTGCAATGTCGGATTGCAGCTATTTGGGATACAACACTTCTCAGATGGCAAGAAAACTTTCCAATATCCAATTGCAATGTCGGATTGCAGCTATTTGGGATACAACACTTCTCGGACGGCAATATAACTTTCCAATGTCCGATTGCAGCTATTTGGGATACAACACTTCTCGGACGGCAATATAACTTTCCAATGTCCGATTGCAGCTATTTGGGATACAACACTTCTCTGATGGCAAGAGAACTTTCCTACGTCCGTTTGCAATGTCCGATTGCAGCTATCTGGGATAAAACACTTCTCAGACGGTAAGAGAACTCTCCGATGTCCGATTGCAGCTATTTGGGATACAACACTTCTCGGATGGCAATATAACTTTCCAATGTCTGATTGCAGCTATCTGGGATACAACACTTCTTGGACGGCCAGAGAACTTTCCAATGTCCGATTGTAATGTCTGATTGCAGCTATTTGGGATACAACACTTCTCAGACGGCAACATAAATTGTGTCGGGTCTAGAGTGGCTGCTAACAGTCAGCACTCAGTGGTCTCAGCAAAGTCTGAGAGAAGTGTGAACATGCAGCAGGTGGAGTGTAAATGAGCCGAGGAGAGACCGAGGGCGGAGTAATTGGAACATCATGTGCACGGACAGAGTTGACATGGATGTCACTTTTGCACCCGACTTTGGACTAAAGTCCATTTGCACCTGACAGGATGGGGCGCTTTCCGGTTGATATCAAATGTGCAGCATAAATGTCTCCTCTATCGTCACTTCCTGTCAATGGGAGATAAAAAAAAAAGGCTTTTTCTACAAATGTTTTTGATGTACAACCTTTGAGAAAAGTGTCATTTAAAACGTTTGTAAACACTGAAGACCTTCAGTAGATCATTATGTTGAACTAAACACTGTCAATCAATCAATCAATCAATCAATCAATCAATCAATCAATCAATCAATGTTTATTTATACAGCCTGAAATCACAAGTGTCTCAAAGGGCTGCACAAGCCACGACGACATCAGCGGTTCAGATCCCATATAAGGGCAAAGGAAAAAGTCAACACCTAGAGGGACGTCGATGAGAATGAATTTGAGAAACCTTGGAGAGGACCACAAATGTGGGTTACCCCTCCCCCTTCTAGGGGAGACCGGATGATTGTCGAGTGGGTCTGACATAATATTGTAAAAGTCCAGTCCATAGTGGATCTAACATAATAGTGTGAGAGTCCAGTCCATAGTGGATCTAACATAATAGTGTGAGTCCAGTCCATAGTGGATCTAACATAATAGTGTGAGAGTCCAGTCCATAGTGGATCTAACATAATAGTGTGAGAGTCCAGTCCATAGTGGATCTAACATAATAGTGTGCGAGTCCAGTCCATAGTGGATCTAACATAATAGTGAACGTCCAGTCAATAGTGGATCTAACATAATAGTGAGAGTCCAGTCCATAGTGGATCTAACATAATAGTGTGAGAGTCCAGTCAATAGTGGATCTAACATAATAGTGAGAGTCCAGTCCATAGTGGATCTAACATAATAGTGTGAGAGTCCAGTCCATAGTGGATCTAACATAATAGTGTGAGAGTCCAGTCCATAGTGGATCTAACATAATAGTGTGCGAGTCCAGTCCATAGTGGATCTAACATAATAGTGAACGTCCAGTCAATAGTGGATCTAACATAATAGTGAGAGTCCAGTCCATAGTGGATCTAACATAATAGTGTGAGAGTCCAGTCAATAGTGGATCTAACATAATAGTGAGAGTCCAGTCCATAGTGGATCAAACATAATAGTGAGAGTCCAGTTCATAGTGGATCTAACATAATAGTGAGAGTCCAGTCCAGAGTGTATCTAACATAATAGTGTGAGAGTCCAGTCCATAGTGGATCTAACATAATAGTGTGAGAGTCCAGTCCATAGTGGATCTAACATAATAGTGAGAGTCCAGTCCATAGTGGATCTAACATAATAGTGTGAGTCCAGTCCATAGTGGATCTAACATAATAGTGTGAGAGTCCAGTTCATAGTGGATCTAACATAATAGTGTGAGAGTCCAGTCCAGAGTGTATCTAACATAATAGTGTGAGAGTCCAGTCCATAGTGGATCTAACATAATAGTGAGAGTCCAGTCCATAGTGGATCTACCATAATAGTGTGAGAGTCCAGTCCATAGCGGATCTAACATAATAGTGAGAGTCCAGTCCATAGTGGATCTAACATAATAGTGAGAGTCCAGTCCATAGTGGATCCAACATAATAGTGAGAGTCCAGTCCATAGTGGATCTACCATAATAGTGTGAGAGTCCAGTCCATAGCGGATCTAACATAATAGTGAGAGTCCAGTCCATAGTGGATCTAACATAATGGTGAGAGTTCAGTCCATAGTGGATCTAACATAATAGTGAGAGTCCAGTCCATAGTGGATCTAACATTATAGTGTGAGAGTCCAGTCCATAGTGGATCTAACATAATAGTGTGAGAGTCCAGTCCATAGTGGATCTAAAATAATAGTGTGAGAGTCCAGTCCATAGTGGAGCTAACATAATAATCTAACATAATCTTCAGAGTCCAGTCCATAGTGGATCTAACATAATAGTGTGAGAGTCCAGTCAATAGTGGATCTAACATAATAGTGAGAGTCCAGTCCATAGTGGATCTAACATAATAGTGAGAGTCCAGTTCATAGTGGATCTAACATAATAGTGAGAGTCCAGTCCAGAGTGTATCTAACATAATAGTGTGAGAGTCCAGTCCATAGTGGATCTAACATAATAGTGAGAGTCCAGTCCATAGTGGATCTAACATAATAGTGTGAGTCCAGTCCATAGTGGATCTAACATAATAGTGTGAGAGTCCAGTTCATAGTGGATCTAACATAATAGTGTGAGAGTCCAGTCCAGAGTGTATCTAACATAATAGTGTGAGAGTCCAGTCCATAGTGGATCTAACATAATAGTGAGAGTCCAGTCCATAGTGGATCTACCATAATAGTGTGAGAGTCCAGTCCATAGCGGATCTAACATAATAGTGAGAGTCCAGTCCATAGTGGATCTAACATAATAGTGAGAGTCCAGTCCATAGTGGATCCAACATAATAGTGAGAGTCCAGTCCATAGTGGATCTACCATAATAGTGTGAGAGTCCAGTCCATAGCGGATCTAACATAATAGTGAGAGTCCAGTCCATAGTGGATCTAACATAATGGTGAGAGTTCAGTCCATAGTGGATCTAACATAATAGTGAGAGTCCAGTCCATAGTGGATCTAACATTATAGTGTGAGAGTCCAGTCCATAGTGGATCTAACATAATAGTGTGAGAGTCCAGTCCATAGTGGATCTAAAATAATAGTGTGAGAGTCCAGTCCATAGTGGAGCTAACATAATAATCTAACATAATCTTCAGAGTCCAGTCCATAGTGGATCTAACATAGTAGTGTGAGAGTCCAGTCCATAGTGGATCTAACATAAAAATGAAAGTCCAGTCCATAGTGGATTTAACATAATAGTGAGAGTCCAGTCCATAGTGGATCTAACATAATAGTGTGAGAGTCCAGTCCATAGTGGATCTAACATAATAGTGTGAGAGTCCAGTCCATAGTGGATCTAACATAATAGTGTGAGAGTCCAGTCCATAGTGGATCTAACATAATAGTGAGAGTCTAGTCCATAGTGGATCTAACATAATAGTGTGAGAGTCCAGTCCATAGTGGATCTAACATAATAGTGTGTGAGTCCAGTCCATAGTGGATCTAACATAAAAATGAAAGTCCAGTCCATAGTGGATTTAACATAATAGTGTGAGAGTCCAGTCTAAAGTGGATCTAACATAATAGTGTGAGAGTCCAGTCCATAGTGGATCCAACATAATAGTGTAAGAGCCCAGTCCATAGTGGATCTAACATAATAGTGAGAGCCCAGTCCATAGTGGATCTAACGTAATAGTGAGAGTCCAGCTCATAGTGGATCTAACATAATAGTGAGAGTCTAGTCCATAGTGGATCTAACATAATAGTGTGAGAGTCCAGTCCATAGTGGATCTAACATAATAGTGTGTGAGTCCAGTCCATAGTGGATCTAACATAAAAATGAAAGTCCAGTCCATAGTGGATTTAACATAATAGTGTGAGAGTCCAGTCTAAAGTGGATCTAACATAATAGTGTGAGAGTCCAGTCCATAGTGGATCCAACATAATAGTGTAAGAGCCCAGTCCATAGTGGATCTAACATAATAGTGAGAGCCCAGTCCATAGTGGATCTAACGTAATAGTGAGAGTCCAGTTCATAGTGGATCTAACATAATAGTGAGAGCCCAGTCCATAGTGAGACCAGCAGGAGACCATCCCGAGCGGAGACAGGTCAGCAGCACAGAGAAGTCCCCAACTGATACACAGGCAAGCGGTCCACCCCTGAATGCGCCGCCCACGCCAGGTTCGGTCTTGTTGACGCAAGATCTTTTGACAAACAAAACGTTTAACCTGAAGGAGGTTCTTCACTTCCTCTGTGTGACGGAAACATGGCTACCTTCTTCAAAATAGCCACCCTTTGCTCTGATTATTGTTTTGCACACTCTTGACATTCTCTTCATGAGCTTCAAGAGGAAGTCACCACTGGAGTGGTTTTCACTTCACAGGTGTGCTTGAAGCTCATTGAGAGAATGATGCAGGTTCGATTTCTTTGACAGAAATGATGATATGCAATATTTATTCCACACTTTGGAAAACATTCGTAAAACTTCTCAGATTGTGAGAGAACTTCTGGAAATAACTGGCTTAGAACAGCCAAAAGTTTAGATGTGTGTGTCCAAATTGAAGGAAACTGCAGGCTGTCTTGTTGGAAAGGATTTAGTACAATCTTTGCAAGCTGTGTAATGTTTGCTGTGGTCTGGAACAACATGGCACACAATGAGAAATGCTCCCTAGGGGGGCGTTTAGGGCACGTCCAACGGGGAAGACCCAGGACACGTTGGGAAGACTATGTCTCCCGGCTGGCCTGGGAACGCCTCAGGATCCCCCGGGAAGAGCTGGACGAAGTGGCTGGGGAGAGGGAAGTCTGGGCTTGCCTGCTTAGGCTGCTGCCCCCGTGACCCGATCTCAGATAAGCGGAAGAAGATGGATGGATGGATGGATGGATGGATAACACTCCAACACGTTAATAACATCAACAAAGCTCACCTTTGTGCATTGATTGATTGATTGATTGATTGATTGATTGATTGATTGATTGATTGATTGATTGATTGATTGAAACTTTTATTAGTAGATTGCACAGTTCAGTACATATTCCGTAGAATTGACCACTAAATGGTAACACCCCAATAAGTTGTTCAACTTTTTTAAGTCGGGGTCCACGTTAATCAATTCATGGTAATTCACACACCGCATAAAACATTTGGTGGACAAAATGAGCCAAAGGAGTGGCAGAAAACACGTTTTTTTATAGAAGTGGCAGAGAAAGTTTTACGTGTAAGCAAACTGCGGTGGGTTCAGGGACCGTCCAAATTAGTAGGACAAAACGGCGCTTGCCAAATACTCTCATAAGTCAATCAATCAATGTTTATTTATATAGCCCTAAATCACAAGTGTCTCAAAGGGCTGCACAAACCACAACGACATCCTCGGTACGGAGCTCACATAAGGGCAAGGAAAAACTCACACCCATTGGGGCGTCTGATAGTGACAATGATGACTATGAGAAACCTTGGAGAGGATCGTCTTTCACAGCAGCACTTACCAGTGAGCTGCCTAAATTTTTTAAATTGTATTTATTTACTAGCAAGCTGGTCTCGATTTGCTCGACATTTTTAATTCTAAGAGAGACAAAACTCAAATAGAATTTGAAAATCCAAGAAAATATTTGAAAGACTTGGTCTTCACTTGTTTAAATAAATTCATTTATTTTCTTACTTTGCTTCTTATAACTTTCAGAAAGACAATTTTAGAGAAAAAATACAAACTTAAGAATGATTTTAGGATTTTTAAACACATATACCTTTTTACCTTTTAAATTCCTTCCTCTTATTTCCTGACAATTTAAATCAATGTTCAAGTAAATTTATTTATTTTATTGTAAACATTTTTTAATTTAAATCTTCATTTTAGCTTCTGTTTTTTCGACGAAAAATATTTGTGAAATATTTCTTCAAACTTATGATTGAAATTCAAAAATCTGTAGAATCAAATTTAAATCTCATTTCAAAGTCTTTTGAATTTATTTTAAAGTTTTTGTTCTGGAAAATCTAGAATAAATAATGACTTGTCTGTTAGAAATACAGCTTGGTCCAATTTGTTATATATTCTAACAACCTTTTTACCTTTTAAATTCCTTCTTCTTCTTTCCTCACAATTTAAATCAATAATAAAGTAAATAATTTTTTTTTTATTGTAAAGAGTAATTAATACATTTTTATTTAGATCTTCATTTTAGCTTCTGTTTTTTCGACAAAGAATATTTGTGAAATATTTCTTCAAACTTATGATTAAAATTCCCCAAAAATATTCTGGCAAATATAGAAAATCTGTAAAATCAAATTAAAATCTTATTGCAAAGTCTTTTGAATTTTTTTAAAAATTTTTGTTCTGAAAAATCTAGAAGAAATAATGATTTATCTTTGTTAGAAATATAGTTTGGTCCAATTTGTTATATATTCTAACAAAGTGCAGATTGGATTTTAACCTATTTAAAACATGTCATCAAAATGTTAAAATTAATCTTGATTGGATGTCGACTTGGACTCGGGCGTCGTCTTGGACGTCGACTTGGACGTCGTCTTGGACGTCGTCTTGGACGTCGACTTGGACGTCGACTTGGACGTCGTCTTGGACGTCGACTTGGACGTCGACTTGGACGTCGTCTTGGACGTCGACTTGGACGTCGACTTGGACGTCGTCTTGGACGTCGACTTGGACGTCGACTTGGACGTCGACTTGGACGTCGACTTGGACGTCGTCTTGGACGTCGACTTGGACGTCGTCTTGGACGTCGTCTTGGACGTCGACTTGGACGTCGTCTTGGACGTCGACTTGGACGTCGACTTGGACGTCGTCTTGGACGTCGACTTGGACGTCGTCTTGGACGTCGTCTTGGACGTCGACTTGGACGCCGTCTTGGACGTCGACTTGGACGTCGACTTGGACGTCGACTTGGACGTCGACTTGGACGTCGACTTGGACGTCGACTTGGACTCGGGCGTCGTCTTGGACGTCGACTTGGACGTCGACTTGGATGTCGACTTGGACGTCGACTTGGACGTCGACTTGGACTCGGGCGTCGTCTTGGACGTCGACTTGGACGTCGACTTGGACGTCGACTTGGACGTCGACTTGGACGTCGACTTGGACTCTGGCGTCGTCTTGGACGTCGACTTGGACGTCGACTTGGACTCGGGTGTCGTCTTTGACGTCGTCTTGGACGTCGACTTGGACGTCGGGCGTCGTCTTGGACGTCGACTTGGACGTCGACTTGGACGTCGACTTGGACTCGGGCGTCATCTTGGACGTCAACTTGGACGTCGACTTGGACGTCGACTTGGACTCGGGCGTCATCCTGGACGTCAACTTGGACGTCGACTTGGACGTCGACTTGGACTCGGGCGTCGTCTTGGACGTCGACTTGGACGTCGACTTGGACTCGGGCGTCGTCTTGGACGTCGACTTGGACGTCGACTTGGACTCGGGCGTCGACTTGGACGTCAACTAGGACGTCGACTTGGACGTCGACTTGGACGTCGACTTGGACGTCGACTTGGACGTCGACTTGGACTCGGGCCTCGTCTTGGACGTCGGCTTGGACGTCGACTTGGACTCGGGCATCGTCTTGGACTCGGGTGTCGTCTTTGACGTTGACTTGGACATCGACTTGGACGTCGACTTGGACTCGGGCGTCGTCTTGGACGTCGACTTGGACTCGGGCGTCGTCTTGGACGTCGACTTGGACGTCGACTTGGACGTCGACTTGGACTCGGGCGTCGTCTTGGACGTCGACTTGGACTCGGGCGTCGTCTTGGACGTCGACTTGGACTCGGGCGTCGTCTTGGACGTCGACTTGGACTCGGGCGTCGTCTTGGACATCGACTTGGACGTCGACTTGGACTCGGGCGTCGTCTTGGACGTCGACTTGGACGTCGACTTAGACGTCGACTTGGACGTCGACTTGGATGTCGACTTGGATGTCGACTTGGACTCTGGCGTCGTCTTGGACGTCGACTTGGACGTCTACTTGGACTCTGGCGTCGTCTTGGACGTCGACTTAGACGTCGACTTGGACGTCGACTTGGATGTCGACTTGGACTCGGGCGTCGACTTGGACGTCGACTTGGACTCTGGCGTCGTCTTGGACGTCGACTTGGACGTCGACTTGGACTCTGGCGTCGTCTTGGACGTCGACTTGGACGTCTACTTGGACGTCGGCTTGGACGTCGACTTGGACTCTGGCATTGTCTTGGACGTCGACTTTGACGTCGACTTGGACGTCAACTTGGACTCAGGCGTCATCTTGGACGTCAACTTGGACTCGGGCGTCATCTTGGACGTCAACTTGGACTCGGGCGTCATCTTGGACGTCAACTTGGACGTCGACTTGGATGTCGACTTGGACGTCGACTTGGACGTCGACTTGGACGCCGTCTTGGACGTCGACTTGGATGTCGACTTGGACGTCGACTTGGACGTCGTCTTGGACGTCGTCTTGGACGTCGACTTGGACGCCGTCTTGGACGTCGACTTGGACGTCGACTTGGACGTCGACTTGGACGTCGACTTGGACGTCGACTTGGACGTCGACTTGGACTCGGGCGTCGTCTTGGACGTCGACTTGGACGTCGACTTGGATGTCGACTTGGACGTCGACTTGGACGTCGACTTGGACTCGGGCGTCGTCTTGGACGTCGACTTGGACGTCGACTTGGACGTCGACTTGGACGTCGACTTGGACGTCGACTTGGACTCTGGCGTCGTCTTGGACGTCGACTTGGACGTCGACTTGGACTCGGGTGTCGTCTTTGACGTCGTCTTGGACGTCGACTTGGACGTCGGGCGTCGTCTTGGACGTCGACTTGGACGTCGACTTGGACGTCGACTTGGACTCGGGCGTCATCTTGGACGTCAACTTGGACGTCGACTTGGACGTCGACTTGGACTCGGGCGTCATCCTGGACGTCAACTTGGACGTCGACTTGGACGTCGACTTGGACTCGGGCGTCGTCTTGGACGTCGACTTGGACGTCGACTTGGACTCGGGCGTCGTCTTGGACGTCGACTTGGACGTCGACTTGGACTCGGGCGTCGACTTGGACGTCAACTAGGACGTCGACTTGGACGTCGACTTGGACGTCGACTTGGACGTCGACTTGGACGTCGACTTGGACTCGGGCCTCGTCTTGGACGTCGGCTTGGACGTCGACTTGGACTCGGGCATCGTCTTGGACTCGGGTGTCGTCTTTGACGTTGACTTGGACATCGACTTGGACGTCGACTTGGACTCGGGCGTCGTCTTGGACGTCGACTTGGACTCGGGCGTCGTCTTGGACGTCGACTTGGACGTCGACTTGGACGTCGACTTGGACTCGGGCGTCGTCTTGGACGTCGACTTGGACTCGGGCGTCGTCTTGGACGTCGACTTGGACTCGGGCGTCGTCTTGGACGTCGACTTGGACTCGGGCGTCGTCTTGGACATCGACTTGGACGTCGACTTGGACTCGGGCGTCGTCTTGGATGACGCCCGAGTCCAAGTCGACGTCCAAGTCGACGTCCAAGTTGACGTCCAAGATGACGCCCGAGTCCAAGTCGACGTCCAAGTCGACGTCCAAGTCGACGTCCAAGACGACGCCCGACGTCCAAGTCGACGTCCAAGACGACGTCAAAGACGACACCCGAGTCCAAGTCGACGTCCAAGTCGACGTCCAAGACGACGCCAGAGTCCAAGTCGACGTCCAAGTCGACGTCCAAGTCGACGTCCAAGTCGACGTCCAAGTCGACGTCCAAGACGACGCCCGAGTCCAAGTCGACGTCCAAGTCGACGTCCAAGTCGACATCCAAGTCGACGTCCAAGTCGACGTCCAAGACGACGCCCGAGTCCAAGTCGACGTCCAAGTCGACGTCCAAGTCGACGTCCAAGTCGACGTCCAAGTCGACGTCCAAGTCGACGTCCAAGACGGCGTCCAAGTCGACGTCCAAGACGACGTCCAAGACGACGTCCAAGTCGACGTCCAAGTCGACATCCAAGTCGACGTCCAAGACGGCGTCCAAGTCGACGTCCAAGTCGACGTCCAAGTCAACTTGGACGTCGACTTTGACTCGGACGTCGACTTGGACGTCGACTTGGACGTCGACTTGGACGTCGACTTGGACTCTGGCGTCGTCTTGGACGTCGACTTGGACGTCTACTTGGACGTCGACTTGGACGTCGACTTGGACGTCGACTTGGACGTCGACTTGGACTCGGGCGTTGTCTTGGGCGTTGTCTTGGACGTCGACTTGGACGTCGACTTGGACGTAGACTTGGACGTCGACTTGGACGTCGACTTGGACTCAGGCGTCATCTTGGACGTCAACTTGGACTCGGGCGTCATCTTGGACGTCAACTTGGACGTCGACTTGGACGTCGACTTTGACTCGGACGTCGACTTGGACGTCGACTTGGACGTCGACTTGGACGTCGACGTGGACGTCGACTTGGACTCGGGCGTCGTCTTGGACGTCAACTTGGACGTCGACTTGGATGTCGACTTGGACTCGGGCGTCGTCTTGGACTCGGGTGTCGTCTTTGACGTCGACTTGGACGTCGACTTGGACGTCGACTTGGACTCGGGCGTCGTCTTGGACGTCGACTTGGACGTCGACTTGGACGTCGACTTGGACGTCGACTTGGACTCGGGCGTCGTCTTGGACTCGGGTGTCGTCTTTGACGTCGACTTGGACGTCGACTTGGACGTCGACTTGGACTCGGGCGTCGTCTTGGACGTCGACTTGGACGTCGACTTGGACGTCGACTTAGACGTCGACTTGGACTCGGGCGTCGTCTTTGACGTCAACTTGGACGTCAACTTGGACGTCGACTTGGATGTCGACTTGGACTCGGGCGTCGTCTTGGACTCGGGTGTCGTCTTTGACGTCGACTTGGACGTCGACTTGGACGTCGACTTGGACGTCGACTTGGACTCGGGCGTCGTCTTGGACGTCGACTTGGACGTCGACTTGGACGTCGACTTGGACGTCGACTTGGACGTCGACTTGGACTCGGGCGTCGTCTTGGACTCGGGTGTCGTCTTTGACGTCGACTTGGACGCCGACTTGGACGTCGACTTGGACTCGGGCGTCGTCTTGGACGTCGACTTGGACGTCGACTTGGACGTCGACTTAGACGTCGACTTGGACTCGGGCGTCATCTTGGATGTCGACTTGGACATCGACTTGGACGTGGACATAATAGAAGGGTTAAGTGTGTATCAAACTGGTAGCCCTTGGCATTAATCAGTAGCCAAGAAGTATCTCCGGGCAAGAGTATACAAATGAGTTCTAAGATGATTAAAACATAATAAACATTTGGTCTTGCACAGCAGCCCGTTTAGGCGTCGCTCCGAGACTCGGCGACGAGGCGCCACAAACCTGTTGAAAAGCAAACCTTCCGTTATTTCCTAACGTAGTTTGAAGTCCCCCCCGGCCAGTGGAAAGTTTGGCAAAGTGAAATGGGAAAAAAGCGGGAAGCGTGTGGGAGTTTTAGTGGAGTAGACAAGTGTCTGCCATGGACGGCGTTTTAATATGTTAGCCCGCCTCCCTGCTGGCCCCCCTCCCCCTCTCAGGGACGCACTAATGCCATTAAGTGTGGGACAGATCTGTTCCGTGTCTGCAGGCCTGCCAGTCTCCTGGTCTGCCCCGAGACCACTCTCCATCTAATCCCATCCTCTCGCTCTCCCACTCTCCCTCTCGCCAGAGACAGGAAGAGGCGGCTGGGAGGGGAAAAAAAAAAAAAAAAATCTAATAAATAAATGAGAGGATGCAAGAGGAGAAAAAAAAGTAGATATATATAAATAAATATAAATTAAGTTCTCCGTTCTCGTAAATCATGTTGCCAACTTCCAGTAGACAGGAGGGCGGAGCTTAGAGAGCGGTGGGAGAGGCGGCGAGCGTTTGAGGGGGAATACGGGAAGTCTCCCCTGGAGACGCGGTGGCGAGGTGTTTTTAATTGATTTTTGATTAGGGTGGGGGGCTCGTCCATTAGCATCCGAACGGAAGAGCGAGCAGAGTCGAGAAGCTCTCTCGAAAGACGATGCACCGTTTTTCACAGACTATAAGGCGCACTTCAGATCCTTTCATTTTCTCAAAAAACGACTTATAAACCTGGGCGCCTAAGCTACGGAATAATTCTGGTTGTGCTTACTGACCTCGAAGTTATTGTATTTGTTCCGTGGTGTAAAAAGTGTGACCAGTAGATGGCAGTCACACATAAGCCCAAATAAAGTCTGCGGGCTATAGAGTGTTTTCCGTTCGGGCTCCAGTACTCTGGAATGCCCTCCCGGTAACAGTTCGAGATGCTACCTCAGTAGAAGCATTTAAGTCTCACCTTAAAACTCATTTGTATACTCTAGCCTTTAAATAGACCTCCTTGTTAGACCAGTTGATCTGCCGCGTCTTTTCTTTTTGTCCCCTATCTCCCCCTCCCGGTAACAGTTTGAGATGCTACCTCAGTAGAAGCATTTAAGTCTCACCTTAAAACTCATTTGTATACTCTAGCCTTTAAATAAACCCCCGTTTTAGACCAGTTGATCTGCCGCTTCTTTTCTTTTTTCTCCTCTGTTTCCCCCTCCCGGTAACAGTTTGAGATGCCACCTCAGTAGAAGCATTTAAGTCTCACCTTAAAACTCATTTGTATACTCTCGCCTTTAAATAGACCTCCTTGTTAGACCAGTTGATCTGCCGCTTCTTTTCTTTTTCTCCTCTGTCTCCTCCTCCCGGTAACAGTTCGAGATGCTACCTCAGTAGAAGCATTTAAGTCTCACCTTAAAACTCATTTGTATACTCTAGCCTTCAGATAGACCTCCTTGTTAGACCAGTTGATCTGCCGCTTCTTTTCTTTTTCTCCTCTGTCTCCCCCTCCCGGTAACAGTTCGAGATGCTACCTCAGTAGAAGCATTTAAGTCTCACCTTAAAACTCATCTGTATACTCTAGCCTTCAGATAGACCTCCTTTTTAGACCAGTTGATCTGCCGCTTCTTTTCTTTTTGTCCCCTATCTCCCCCTCCCGGTAACAGTTTGAGATGCTACCTCAGTAGAAGCATTTAAGTCTCACCTTAAAACTCATTTGTATACTCTAGCCTTTAAATAAACCCCCGTTTTAGACCAGTTGATCTGCCGCTTCTTTTCTTTTTGTCCCCTGTCTCCCCCTCCCGGTAACAGTTCAAGATGCGACCTCAGTAGAAGCATTTAAGTCTCACCTTAAAACTCATTTGTATACTCTAGCCTTCAGATAGACCTCCTTGTTAGACCAGTTGATCTGCCGCTTCTTTTCTTTTTCTCCTCTGTCTCCCCCTCCCGGTAACAGTTCGAGATGCCACCTCAGTAGAAGCATTTAAGTCTCACCTTAAAACTCATTTGTATACTCTAGCCTTCAGATAGACCTCCTTGTTAGACCAGTTGATCTGCCGCTTCTTTTCTTTTTCTCCTCTGTCTTCCCCTCCCGGTAACAGTTTGAGACTCTACCTCAGTAGAAACATTTAAGTCTCACCTTAAAACTCATTTGTATACTCTAGCCTTTAGATAGACCTCCTTGTTAGTCGTCTTGGACGTCGACTTGAACTCGGGCGTCGTCTTGGACGTCGACTTGGACGTCGAATTGGACGTCAACTTGGACTCGGGCGTCGTCTTGGACGTCGACTTGGACGTCGAATTGGACGTCGACTTGGACTCGGGCGTCGTCTTGGACGTCGACTTGGACGTCGACTTGGACTCGGGCGTCGTCTTGGACGTCGAATTGGACGTCGACTTGGACTCGGGCGTCGTCTTGGACGTCGACTTGGACGTCGAATTGGACGTCGACTTGGACTCGGGCGTCGTCTTGGACGTCGACTTGGACGTCGAATTGGACGTCGACTTGGACTCGGGCGTCGTCTTGGACGTCGACTTGGACGTCGAATTGGACGTCGACTTGGACTCGGGCGTCGTCTTAGACGTCGACTTGGACGTCGACTTGTACTCGGGCGTCGTCTTGCACGTCGACTTGGACGTCGACTTGGATGTCGACCTGGACTCGGGCGTCGTCTTGGACTCGGGCGTCGTCTTGGACGTCGACTTGGATGTCGACTTGGACATCGACTTGGACTCGGGCGTCGACTTGGACTCGGGCGTGGTCTTGGACGTCGACTTGGACGTCGACTTGAACGTCGACTTGGACGTCGACTTGGACGTCGACTCTGACTCGGGCGTCGTCTTGTACGTCGACTTGGACGTCGACTTGGACGTCGTCTTGGATGTCGACTTGGACGTCGACTTGGACTTGGGCGTCGTCTTGGACTCGGGCGTTGTCTTGGACGTCGCCTTGGACGTTGACTTGGACGTCGACTTGGACGTCGACTTGGACTCGGGCGTCGTCTTGGATGTCGACTTGGACTCGGGCGTCGTCTTGGACTCGGGTGTCATCTTGGACTCGGGCGTCGTCTTGGATGTCGAATTGGACTCGGGTGTCGTCTTGGAGTTGGGCATCGTCTTGGACTCGGGCGTCGTCTTGGATGTCGAATTGAACTCGGGCGTCGTCTTGGACGTCGACTTGGACGTCGAATTGGACGTCAACTTGGACTCGGGCGTCGTCTTGGACGTCGACTTGGACGTCGAATTGGACGTCGACTTGGACTCGGGCGTCGTCTTGGACGTCGAATTGGACGTCGACTTGGACTCGGGCGTCGTCTTGGACGTCGACTTGGACGTCGAATTGGACGTCGACTTGGACTCCGGCGTCGTCTTGGACGTCGACTTGGACGTCGAATTGGACGTCGACTTGAACTCGGGCGTCGTCTTGGACGTCGACTTGGACGTCGAATTGGACGTCAACTTGGACTCGGGCGTCGTCTTGGACGTCGACTTGGACGTCGAATTGGACGTCGACTTGGACTCGGGCGTCGTCTTGGACGTCGAATTGGACGTCAACTTGGACTCGGGCGTCGTCTTGGACGTCGACTTGGACGTCGAATTGGACGTCGACTTGGACTCGGGCGTCGTCTTGGACGTCGAATTGGACGTCGACTTGGACTCGGGCGTCGTCTTGGACGTCGACTTGGACGTCGAATTGGACGTCGACTTGGACTCCGGCGTCGTCTTGGACGTCGACTTGGACGTCGACTTGGACGTCGACTTGTACTCGGGCGTCGTCTTGCACGTCGACTTGGACGTCGACTTGGATGTCGACCTGGACTCGGGCGTCGTCTTGGACTCGGGCGTCGTCTTGGACGTCGTCTTGGACGTCGACTTGGACGTCGACTTGGACGTTGACTTGGACGTCGACTTGGACTCGGGTGTCGTCTTGTACATCGTCTTGGACGTCGACTTGGACGTCGACTTGGACGTCGACTTGGACTTGGGCGTCGTCTTGGACTCGGGCGTTGTCTTGGACGTCGCCTTGGACGTTGACTTGGACGTCGACTTAGACTCGGGCGTTGTCTTGGACGTCGACTTGGATGTCGACTTGGACTCGGGCGTCGTCTTGGATGTCGACTTGGACTCGGGCGTCGTCTTGGACTCGGGCGTCGTCTTGGATGTCGAATTGGACTTGGGTGTCGTCTTGGAGTTGGGCGTCGTCTTGGACTCGGGCGTCGTCTTGGACTTGGGCGTTGTCTTGGATGTCGACTTGGACTCGGGCGTCGTCTTGGACTCGGGCGTCGTCTTGGATGTCGAATTGGACTCGGGTGTCGTCTTGGAGTTGGGCGTCGTCTTGGAGTTGGGCGTCGTCTTGGACTCGGGCGTCGTCTTGGACTTGGGCGAAAAGTGCACTTGTTATTAGTGAGAATATACTTATTTGAAGCTATTTTCTATTGGCAGATCCTTTTAGCTTACTTCAAATAAAATACCCCTCATTTTTGTATTTTTTTCTTCTTGTTTTTGATCACTGACTTTTTGCAGTGTGGTTTTCGGGAGAGGCTCTAAAATTCGGGCGTCTCCCAGGAACTTGTGGCGGGTTGTCAAGTGTGGACTTGTGTTGTGCGCATAGATGCCAGCAGGAAGTGACTTCCAGGAGTGTAAAATGAGGACGGACAAAGAAATGGTCACGAGGGAGCGTTCCTTCCTCATGTCTCGTCTTTTCCTGCAACTTTTCTCCAATCGAGTCCTATTTCCCGTTGGATCATTTGCGTGTGTTTTGCACGGACCTCTCCTGCTTCTATTTACTGTTTCCTGCACGCTGCTGAACTTCCCGTCACCCCATTAGCGAGCCAACATTTCTCCACGCATGCCAATAACAATCTGTTCTGTGCTTCCTACAATGGTTGTTTTTTTGCTTTTGTTTTTTCGCAACATACCGCGTCCTCCATCCCCGCCTTTGTTTTCGTTCCTGCACATTGATTTGGTTTCTCTCATCTGGACTATTAATCTAGCAGAGAGAGAGGCGGGGTTCCGCGAGGGTCGTCCATGCCTGAAACATCCCCAAAAGGCCTTTAAGCACAAACACATGTTCCTGCGTGAAGCCAGGACTTGTGCACCGCTGCCAGACTTCTGGTCTCCAGAATGTCTTCAGAAAGTTTTGGTCGTACATAAATGTAAGTTGGAAGGAGGAGAGGATCTTTGACTTGCATTTGTGAAGTCAAGTACCTGTAATTGTCACACACACACATGCTAGGAGTGGCGAAATGATTCTCTGCATTTGACCCACCACCCTTGATCACCCCCTAAGAGGTGAGGGGAGCAGTGAGCAGCAGCGGTGGCCTCGCCCGGGTCTCATTTTTGGTGATTTAATCCCCAATTCCAACGCTTAGTGCCAAGCAGGGAGGTAATGGGTCAAGTTTTTATAGTCTTTGGGATGACTCGACCTACCCATCTCAGGGCGGACACTACAACCACTAGGCCACTGAGTCGGTCTCAGTCAATCAGTCAGTCAACACTCAACGTAATTAAAACTATTTTGAGTGAAACATAGGATTAATTTCTGTTTATTGATTAGCATCCTCACCGGGTGCTGCCCCTAATCACTCTCCTTTTAGATTCTTGACTTGACTTTATTTATTCATGCTGAACTTTACAATAGATATCAAACAAACAACAATAAAAAATGAAAACAACAAACAGTATTTTAAAAATGTTGAACATTATCAAGGCAGCAGCAGCATGGAAACTGTTAGTATTCTGGTATATAACTATATTACTTATTTAATTAGTGTCATTATACAGCTTAATTGCAGCTTCAGGGTAGAGTTTTTAAGTCTCTTTGTCTTTGCTATGGGCTCGGGTTCAGCCAGCTGAACCATTCTGAGCCATTCTGCTTTTTTCCTTGCTCGGCCAGGGTTTGAACTCACAACCTACCCATCACTCTAACCAAGAGGCCACCGAGTAGATAAGTAGACCCCCCAAAAAACAGCAGATCATTAATTTCATATATAAGATTACCATATTTCCTTAAATTGCCGCCGGGTATATAGTATGCGCCTGCCTAGAATTACTGCCCGGTCAAACTCGTTTCACAAAATAGTTAGCGCATGCTTAGCATTACCACCGGCTAAGGATTAACGCCGTGTCAAACTCGTTTCGCAAAATATTATTTTTATTAGCGCATGTCTAAAATTTCCACCGGGTCAAACTCGTCACGTCACGAGTGACACTTCACCTGTCATCATTTTCAAAATGGAGGAGGCTGATTTCAATCATTTGAAATTGTCACGATCCGCTATGCGGATCGTTTATTGTTTTGTCATTTATGTCTTTGTTCACGTTTCGTTTTAGACTTGGCCGATTCCTGTGTTTGTGCACTTCCTGATGTAGCTCGTTGCCATGGTTTCTTATGTTGTCCCAGCTGCTATTCCTTTGTCGCACACCTGATGGCAATTATTATTTGAGTATATAAGCCTGCGTTATTCCTTAGTTCGGCCTCGGCTCATTATTTGCTAACGGCAACATTCACGTATGTATCCTCTGCTTATCTCTGCTTTAGTTGTGCTAAGTTCCGTCTTAGCTTCGCGTGCGTTCGGCACGTCACCGTTTTGGACTCTTTTTGTATCCTGCTAAGTTTAGCGTTAGCTTCCGTGCGTAGGCACGCGCTTTGTTTTTCCACTTTTGTGTCAGTGTTCTTTTGTTTGATTATATTAAAATCAGTTTCTTACCTGCACTCCTGCTGACTGGTCGTTGTGCATCCACGAAGTGGCAACTCCGCGCAACAAGTGCGCCGAACGCGTGACAGAAATCGCATAAAGGGAAGAAGATTAAGAAGCTTTTCAGTAGGATTTTAAAGTCCAAGCTATTGAATATGCTAAAAAGAACAGTAAGCAGCTATGTTTTATTCATATACCGTAGCTGCGTGTGTCAAATATGAGCCATTAAATGACTCCCGCCTCCTGGTGGTAGAGGGCGCTAGTGATCCTTCTTGCGACTACTCGGCTGCAGAAGAAGGGACAACAAGCAGCAAGAGTTTATTTTTTCCTCTCGCTTGCACTTTTAACATGGAGGATTACATATCTAAAATAAAACAGTTTTCTAAACTGGACTTTCAATCGAAGCAGGAGGTAATAAAGGAAGATCTCCATCGAGACAGAGAGACTTTTAAAACTGAAGAAAGATAAGGAAGACTTCTATAAACAAGTTATCGATGCTTTTGATCAGAAGGAGCTGCACATGGACTTCATTTATGAGTAAAGGTAAGACCATAATAACGATTATTTTATTAAATGTGCTTTTCATGATGGTATCCTTACATCACACTCAAATTTTTACTGCATGCCTTTGGTAAGCGCCGGAGTGAGAAGAGGTTTTAAATCAATTATCGCCCCGGCGGCAATTTAAGGAAATACGGTATTTTAGGAAGATGGTGTCTAAATGTTAGCAAGACGACGCGCTTAAGTGCTAGCATCGTTATTAGCAGCATGTTCGTCGCTTTAGCGTTAACGGCCATGCATTTAAGCGGGAAAGAAGCCGGACAAATTTTAGGGCCGCGACTTTAATCAGCAGAAGTAAAAGAGTGCCAAGCGCTTCATTTGTGCGCCGCAAAGTGAATCAAGTTCGCGGACTAACTAAGAGTCCGTAATGACTTTCAACATGTCATTTGGAAGGCGGCAAACACGCCTCTCAGCACTTAGCTCGCCCCACAATAGCGCCGCAGCCAAGATCACAACGAGGAGCGTTTCTCTTCTATCTGGTAATTAGTTCTCCCTCAGTCCCGCTGCAGCTATTTGATGTTATTTGGAGGCTGAGCGCCATCATTCCGCCACTCCTAAATTAAACCTTAATTGTTCCACAGTTTCAATGAAAGCTTGGCTGACAACGAGCATCCAAGCGAGGCGCCGGAGCTCACGCCTGATGGCGCTATCACAAGAGCGGCGTCGTGTTTTGTGCAGGGGAAGTGTTTGGAGCGGGAACTTTTTACAAAACTTAAAATTAAACGCCCTTTTATGAGGAGATCTTAGAAAGAAGATGTGCACACCAAACTGCTCCAACTTGGATTTATCTTGAAGGTGTGAGAAGGTGTTGAAACAATAAAATATATGTGTGTATATATATATATATATATATATATATATATATATATATATATATATATATATATATATATATATATATATATATATATATATATTTGCCATGTTATTGAATATTCAACATTATTGTCTTTGAGGTTCCAAATGTGCTTGCTGAGTTCTGTAGTATTCCGCAAAGTCTGGTTTCTAAAGGAGGCCTTGTGATTATTCCATCTGGTTTTAAACACTCCTTCGGTTAATCCTACGTACGTGTCGGAAGTGTTAATGGCCTTGCGTGATATATATATATATATATATATATATATATATATATATATATATATATATATATATATATATATATATATATATATATATGTGTGTAGGTGTGGGAAAAATCACAAGACTACTTCAGCTCTACAGAACTGTTTCATGAGGAGTTCCCTCAATCATCAGGAGATTTTAATGGAAGCATTCACATACAATGGTTTATATAGGGCACAGAGTGGGTGGGTACAAGCAGGCGTAGGGTGTGGTGATTGGCTCATGTGTTACCTAGGAGGTGTTTCCGTCCGTGGCGGCATGTTGGAATGATTTCACTGTGCTTGTTGAGGGATGACAGGTCTGGATGATATATAATAAACAGTTTCTCTTTTAAGCATAGGTTGCATCTTTTATTACCACTGTTGTAAGGTGTGCTGGATGCAAAGAATTTGCCATGTTATTGAATATTCAACATTATTGTCTTTGAGGTTCCAAACGTGCTTGCTGAGTTCTGTAGAGTTCCGCAAAGTCTGGTTTCTAAAGGAGGCGTTGTGATTATTCCATCTGGTTTTAAACACTCCTTCGGTTAATCCTACGTACGTGTCGGATGTGCTAATGTCCTTGCGTGATGTATATATATATGTATATATATATATATATATATGATATATTTCCATTATAGCAAAACACAAAACATTTTGGTGATTGCAAAACAATAAAATACACCTCAAAAAGTATTCAAAAGTAATAAAAATAACACAAATATATAAATAGTGGGAGGAAGCCGGAGTAACCGGAGGGAACCCACGCGGTAAAAATTTCACAGCAAAATTCTAAAAAAAAAAAATGTTTACCATCAAAACAGCAGTACTGCTTTTCCATTTACAGTAATATACACTATAATTACAGTAATATACACTACATTTACAGTAATACACACTACATTTGAGGTGACATTTTTGCAATTCACCATATTTTTTTTAAATATTTTATTTTAAAATAATCTACTAATAAAATGCATGGAACAATTATATAATAGTATTCACTGTGGGGTAAAACATAAAACCATGTGGCCCTCGATGAAAACCACTTCGACACTTCTGCGTTCAGGCAACACTGGCATTTTTTAAACAGGAGTTGAGAACATTCGAACATACTGTATTCCCCCCCCCCCCCCCCCCCACCCCCCGTGCAGTTGTACGTATAAATCAAAGTGGAGTGTAAACACAGGTCTGTTGTCCAAAGACTAATATTGTCATGGAGACCGGAAGCAAGACTCCAGCATGGAAGTTAGGGATGTAATTGTGACGTCTCCCTGGAGGACAAAGAAACTGAAGATAGTCCGCCCGAATAAAGAAAGAATTATAGAGTCTTTATTGCCAGGGTGGATATTACAGAAATGATCCTCGCGCCAAAGGAGGCACTGATAAACGACCTCGCACATATTGATTGCCACACACACACACACACACACACACACACACACACACACACACACACGGAATAATAGCAAACAACATCAAAGTTAGTGTTGATATTTTCTCTGTGAAGCTTCTGTTTTTTTTATTTCCCCCCCATTTTATATCCTATTTGTCCTCCGGTTCGGTTTTAATGGCCGCACAAATTAAGGAGAGAAGTAAACATTGCATTTGTACCTGCAGCCCACTTTCACTTTCACTTTCTCTACTGTAACTTTAGGAATAATTCGATAAATAATAATAATGCACGTGCGAGTAATGAAGACAAATATATACACAGAAATAAAAATGTCTGTATCGTAAAATACTTCGGAGAATTTAAGTAAAAAATAGTGTAAATTTTGCACGTATATTAGGTTGTGTACATGAGTACTTTGTTACTGTAACAAGTGAAGTGACTTATATTTATATAGCGCTTTTCTCTAGTGACTCAAAGCGCTTTACATAGTGAAAGCTAATATCTAAGTGACATTTAAACCAGTGTGGGTGGCACTAGGAGCGGGTGGGTAAAGTGCCTTGCCCAAGGACACAATGGCAGGGACTAGGATGGCTGAAGCGGGAATCGAACCTGGAATCCTTAAGTCCAGTGGTCCCCAAACTTTTTGTGTGTATGTATATATATATATATATATATATATATATATATATATATATATATACACACCCTGTAAATATATATACACCCTGGACAAGTCGCCACCTCATCGCATGGCCAACACAGATATATATATATATATATATATATATATATATATATATATATATATATATATATATATATATTTAGGAGGTGTTTCCGTCAGTGGCGGCATGTTGAAATGATTTCACTGCGCTTGTTGAGGGATGACAGGTCTGGATGATATATAATAAACAGTTTCTCTTTCAAGCATAAGTTGCATCTTTTATTACCACTGTTGTAAGGTGTGCTGGATGCAAGAATTTGCCATGTTATTGAATATTCAACATTATTGTCTTTGAGGTTCCAAACGTGCTTGCTGAGTTCTGTAGAATTCCTGGTGTCGTTTTGTACCTTTTTTGGTTGTTCTTGTTTGTAAGTTTGTTTTGTAAATGTTGACCTTTATAGGTAAAGGTCAACAAGGGAGTGTGTTATATGTTGTTATTGATGTGTTTTATTTGAAGGATGATGCAAAAAAATTACCTCTCCTAAGTTTTCTAACCTCTGCCTCTGCTCTCCGGATCATTCTGGTCTGTAAAAATCTCAAAAAAAAAAAACCTAAGATCTGCAGAGGTAGACACATTCAGCAAGTCCTCTTAGGCCGGGTGTAATATGCCGAGTGCAGGTGGGACCTCACCTTGGGGTGAACAAAAGGAGGCTGCACAAGTGATGATCAGCGAGCGTTCAAAGTGAGGATGGGGGTGTGGGGGGTGTGGGGGGTGTGGGGGGTGCTCCTGTGGACTTGGAGCACTAATTGGTAAATTAGCGAAAAACCTATTTGCCTGCACCGTGCCCGACTTTGGGGGACGCCCGCGGCTCATTATCGCCTCACATTCCAGCCAGAGGAGGAGGAAAATGAAGGAAATAATACAAGCGCTCAGGTGAGTATGGCAATTAAGGAAGTGCTTAAGAGGAGCGGGAAATTGTGCAAAGAACAAGCATAATTGACCATTGTCTCCTGTGCACGCCTTTAAATCTCTGCTGGTCCGGGGTGTGCATTTTGCTGCGGTGCATGCTGGCTGTCACGGTTATCTTCTTTCTCCCACTCTTTGCTTCTCAACCACTTCATTAGGTACACCTGGAACATCTACGGAATGTTTTGGTACCGGCACCAAAGTGTACTCCAGTTATTTTCGATACTTTTCTAAATTAAAAGGCCTCAAAAAATGTCATTATTGGCTTTAATCGAACAGAAAATCTTAGGATGCATTAAACATATGTTTATTATTGCAATTTATGTTAGCGTAGATATGCGTAAGTTATCACACAACTCTTATGCTTTAGGGCTGTTGCTATAGTTACTATCAATTGTGCTGAAGTTGTACTTTTCTATCTGTGCAAGGACATATTTGTGACATCATACGTATTTGCGTATGATGTCACTTAGCGGCAGCATGTGGATTATGAATACACCTGCGACATCTACGGAATGTTTTGGTACCGGCACCAAAGTGTATTCCGATTATTTTCCATACTTTTGTAAATTAAAAGGCCTCAAAAAATGTCATTATTGGCTTTAATCGAACAAAAAATCTTAGGATGCATTAAATATATGTTTATTATTGCAATTTATGTTAGCGTAAATATGTGTAAGTTATCACACAACTCTTATGTTTTAAGGCCGTTGCTATAGTTACTATCAATTGTGCTGAAGTTGTACTTTTCTATCCGTGCAAGGACATATTTGTGAAATCATACGTATTTGCGTATGATGTCAATTAGCGGCAGCATGTGGATTAGGAATACACCTTTAACATCTACGGAATGTTTTGGTACCCGGCACCAAAGTGTATTCCGATTATTTTCCATACTTTTGTAAATTAAAGGGCCTCAAAAAATGTCATCATTGGCTTTAATCGAACAAAAAATCTTAGGATGCATTAAACATATGTTTATTATTGCAATTTATGTTAGCGTAAATATGTGTAAGTTATCACACAACTGCTTTAGGGCTGTTGCTATAGTTACTATCAATTGTGCTGAAGTTGTACTTTTCTATCTGTGCAAGGACATATTTGTGACATCATACGTATTTGCGTATGATGTCACTTAGCGGCAGCATGTGGATTATGAATACACCTGCAACATCTACGGAATGTTTTGGTACCGGCACCAAAGTGTATTCCGGTTATTTTCGATACTTTTGTAAATTAAAAGGCCTCAAAAAATGTAATTATTGGCTTTAATCGAACAGAAAATCTTAGGATGCATTAAAGATATGTTTATTATTGCAATTTATGTTAGCGTAAATATGTGTGAGTTATCACACAACTGCTTTAGGGCTGTTGCTATAGTTACTATCAATTGTGCTGAAGTTGTACTTTTCTATCTGTGCAAGGACATATTTGTGACATCATACGTATTTGCGTATGATGTCACTTAGCGGCAGCATGTGGATTATGAATACACCTGCAACATCTACGGAATGTTTTGGTACCGGCACCAAAGTGTATTCCGGTTATTTTCCTTACTTTTGTAAATTAAAGGGCCTCAAAAAAGGTCATTATTGGCTTTAATCGAACAAAAAATTTAGGATGCATTAAACATATGTTTATTATTGCAATTTATGTTAGCGTAAATATGTGTAAGTTATCACACAACTGCTTTGGGGCTGTTGCTATAGTTACTATCAATTGTGCTGAAGTTGTACTTTTCTATCTGTGCAAGGACATATTTGTGAAATCATACGTATTTGCGTATGATGTCACTTAGCGGCAGCATGTGGATTATGAATACACCTGCAACATCCACGGAATGTTTTGGTACCGGCACCAAAGTGTATTCCGATTATTTGCCATACTTTTCGAAATTAAAAGGCCTCAAAAAATGTCATTATCGGCTTTAATCGAACAAAAAATCTTAGGATGCATTAAACATATGTTTATTATTGCAATTTATGTTAGCGTAGATATGCGTAAGTTATCACACAACTCTTATGCTTTAGGGCTGTTGCTATAGTTACTATCAATTGTGCTGAAGTTGTACTTTTCTATCTGTGCAAGGACATATTTGTGAAATCATACGTATTTGCGTATGATGTCATTTAGCGGCAGCATGTGGATTATGAATACACCTGCAACATCTACGGAATGTTTTTGGTACCCGCGGCACCAAAGTGTATTCTGGTTATTTTCCATACTTTTGTAGATTAAAGGGCATCAAAAAATGTCATTATTGGCTTTAATCGAACAAAAAATCTTAGGATGCATTAAACATATGTTTATTATTGCAATTTATGTTAGCGTAAATATGTGTAAGTTATCACACAACTGCTTTAAGGCTGTTGCTATAGTTACTATCAATTGTGCTGAAGTTGTACTTTTTCTATCCGTGCAAGGACATATTTGTGACATCATACGTATTTGCGTATGATGTCACTTAGCGGCAGCATGTGGATTATGAATACACCTGCAACATCTACGGAATGTTTTGGTACCCGCGGCACCAAAGTGTATTCCGGTTATTTTTCATACTTTTGTAAATTAAAGGGCCTCAAAAAATGTCATTATTGGTTTTAATCGAACAAAAAAATCTTAGGATGCATTAAACATATGTTTATTATTGCAATTTATGTTAGCGTAGATATGCGTAAGTTATCACACAACTCTTATGCTTTAGGGCTGTTGCTATAGTTACTATCAATTGTGCTGAAGTTGTACTTTTCTATCTGTGCAAGGACATATTTGTGAAATCATACGTATTTGCGTATGATGTCAATTAGCGGCAGCATGTGGATTATGAATACACCTGCAACATCTACGGAATGTTTTGGTGCCGGCACCAAAGTGTATTCCGGTTATTTTCCATACTTTTCGAAATTAAAAGGCCTCAAAAAATGTAATTATCGGCTTTAATCGAACAAAAAATCTTAGGATGCATTAAACATATGTTTATTATTGCAATTTATGTTAGCGTAGATATGCATAAGTTATCACACAACTCTTATGCTTTAGGGCTGTTGCTATAGTTACTATCAATTGTGCTGAAGTTGTACTTTTCTATCTGTGCAAGGACATATTTGTGAAATCATACGTATTTGCGTATGATGTCAATTAGCGGCAGCATGTGGATTATGAATACACCTGCAACATCTACGGAATGTTTTGGTACTGGCACCAAAGTGTATTCCGGTTATTTTCGATACTTTTAGAAATTAAAAGGCCTCAAAAAATGTCATTATCGGCTTTAATCGAACAAAAAATCTTAGGATGCATTAAACATATGTTTATTATTGCAATTTATGTTAGCGTAAATATGTGTAAGTTATCACACAACTGCTTTAGGGCTGTTGCTATAGTTACTATCAATTGTGCTGAAGTTGTACTTTTCTATCTGTGCAAGGACATATTTGTGAAATCATACGTATTTGCGTATGATGTCACTTAGCTGCAGCATGTGGATTATGAATACACCTGCAACATCCACGGAATGTTTTGGTACCCCGGCACCAAAGTGTATTCCGATTATTTGCCATACTTTTCGAAATTAAAAGGCCTCAAAAAATGTCATTATTGGCTTTAATCGAACAAAAAATCTTAGGATGCATTAAACATATGTTTATTATTGCAATTTATGTTAGCGTAGATATGCGTAAGTTATCACACAACTCTTATGCTTTAGGGCTGTTGCTATAGTTACTATCAATTGTGCTGAAGTTGTACTTTTCTATCTGTGCAAGGACATATTTGTGAAATCATACGTATTTGCGTATGATGTCAATTAGCGGCAGCATGTGGATTCTGAATACACCTGCAACATCTACGGAATGTTTTGGTGCCGGCACCAAAGTGTATTCCGGTTATTTTCCATACTTTTCGAAATTAAAAGGCCTCAAAAAATGTAATTATCGGCTTTAATCGAACAAAAAATCTTAGGATGCATTAAACATATGTTTATTATTGCAATTTATGTTAGCGTAGATATGCATAAGTTATCACACAACTCTTATGCTTTAGGGCTGTTGCTATAGTTACTATCAATTGTGCTGAAGTTGTACTTTTCTATCTGTGCAAGGACATATTTGTGAAATCATACGTATTTGCGTATGATGTCAATTAGCGGCAGCATGTGGATTATGAATACACCTGCAACATCTACGGAATGTTTTGGTGCCGGCACCAAAGTGTATTCCGATTATTTTCCATACTTTTGTAAATTAAAGGGCCTCAAAAAATGTCATTATTGGCTTTAATTGAACAAAAAATCTTAGGATGCATTAAACATATGTTTATTATTGCAATTTATGTTAGCGTAAATATGTGTAAGTTATCACACAACTGCTTTAGGGCTGTTGCTATAGTTACTATCAATTGTGCTGAAGTTGTACTTTTCTATCTGTGCAAGGACATATTTGTGACATCATACGTATTTGCGTATGATGTCACTTAGCGGCAGCATGTGGATTATGAATACACCTGCAACATCTACGGAATGTTTTGGTACCGGCACCAAAGTGTATTCCGGTTATTTTCGATACTTTTCGAAATTAAAAGGCCTCAAAAAATGTCATTATCGGCTTTAATCGAACAAAAAATCTTAGGATGCATTAAACATATGTTTATTATTGCAATTTATGTTAGCGTAAATTTGTGTAAGTTATCACACAACTCTTATGCTTTAAGGCCGTTGCTATAGTTACTATCAATTGTGCTGAAGTTGTACTTTTCTATCTGTGCAAGGACATATTTGTGAAATCATACGTATTTGCGTATGATGTCACTTAGCGGCGGAATGTGGATTATGAATACACCTGCAACATCTACGGAATGTTTTGGTACCGGCACCAAAGTGTATTCCGATTATTTTCCATACTTTTCGAAATTAAAAGGCCTCAAAAAATGTCATTATCGGCTTTAATCGAACAAAAAATCTTAGGATGCATTAAACATATGTTTATTATTGCAATTTAAGTTAGCGTAAATATGTGTAAGTCATCACACAACTGCTTTAAGGCTGTTGCTATAGTTACTATCAATTGTGCTGAAGTTGTACTTTTCTATCTGTGCAAGGACATATTTGTGACATCATACGTATTTGCGTATGATGTCATTTAGCGGCATAATGTGGATTATGAAGAGTGCAGGGCCAAGACCCTAACCCTGGGGAACTCGGCACGTCACCTTAACATAGTCCGAGGTCACATTGTTATGGGAGACGCACTGCATCCTGTCAGTGAGATAGGAGTTTAACCAAGACAAGGCTAAATCTGACATACCAATACGTGTTTTGATACGCTCTAATAGACTGTTATGATCGACTGTATCAAAAGTAGCGCTTTTTACGAGTTATTTGCCCTGAAACCGGATTGAAAGGGTTCACAGAGATTATTGGACGCTAAGTGTTCATTTAGTTGCCGAGCAACTATTTTCTCGAGGATTTTCCAAGTCAGGATCGAGGTTAGTTCTTTTGAGCTGAAGATGAATTGTTTTTTTTTGTGTTCCGGAGGACACGATGTCCACAGTTTCAAAAAAACCTATTTGCATCAGTCAATCAATCAAAATCAATCAATGTTTATTTATATAGCCCTAAATCACGAGTGTCTCGAAGGTCTCCAGCAGTCCATCATAGATGAGCTCGGGCCCAGCCAAGCCATCGGCGTTTCTGGGTGTTGTTGATAAATGGCTGTGGCTTTGCACGGTACAGTTTAAACTTGCACTTTCAGATGTAGCGACCATCTGTGGTTACTGACAGTGGTTTTCTGAAGTGTTCCTGAGCCGAAGTGGTGATATCCTTTACACACCGATGTGGCTTTTTTATGCAGTACCGCCTAAGGGATGGAAGGTCCGTGATATCTTGGCTTACGTGCAGTGATTTGTCCAGATTCTCTGAACCTTTTGATATTATTGGGCGTAGATGGTGAAATCTCAAAATTTTTTGCAATAGCTGGTTGAGAAATGTTCTTAATTCACTTGCTCAGGCATTTGTTGACAAAGTGGTGACCCTCGCCCCGTCCTTGTTTGTGAATGACTGAGCATTTCATGGAAGCTGCTTTTATACCCAATCATGGCACCTACCTGTATCTTGGATGAGCTCGGGCTCAACGAAGCCGACAGCGTTTCCGGGTGTTGTTGATAAATGACTATTGCTTTGCACAGTATAGAGTTTAAACTTGCACTTTCAGATGTAGCGACCAACTGTAGTTACTGACAGTGGTTTTCTGAAGTGTTCCTGAGCCCATGTGGTGATATCCTTTACACACTGATGTCGTTTTTTTTTATGCAGGACCGCCTTAGGGATCTAAGGTCACGGGCATTGTTGCTTATGTGCAGTGATTTCTCCAGCTTCTCTCACCCTTCTGATGATGAAATCCCTAAATTCCTTGCAAAATCTGGTTTGACAAATGTCGTGTTTGAATAATTTGCTCAGGCTTTTGTCGACAAAGTGGCGACCTTCGCCCCGTCCTTGTTTGTGAATGACCGAACATTTCATGGAAGCTGCTTTTATACCCTATCATGGCACCTACCTGTATATTGGATGAGCTCGGGCTCAACGAAGCCGGCAGCGTTTCTGGGTGTTGTTGATAAATGGCTTTTGCTTTGCATAGTCAAGTTTTAACTTGCACTTACAGACGTAGCGAAAAACTATAGTTACTGACAGTGGTTTTCTGAAGTGTTCCTGAGCCCATGTGGTGATATCCTTTACACACTGACTGGTTTGACAAATGTCGTGTTTGAATAATTTGCTCAGGCTTTTGTCGACAAAGCGGCGACCTTCGCCCCGTCCTTGTTTGTGAATGACCGAGCATTTCATGGAAGCTGCTTTTATACCCAATCATGGCACCCACCTGTTCCCAATTAGCCTGTTCACCTGCGGGATGTTCCAAATAAGTCCTTGATGAGCATTCCTCAACTTTCTCAGTCTTTTTTGCCACTTGTGCCAGCTTGTTTGAAACATGACGCAGGCATCAAATTCCAAATGAGCTAATTGTCACACCTTTGGATCATGTTTTGTTTTGTCATGCAATGTTTTCGATTTAGGACATTCAGTCCCGTTTTGCACTTCCTGGTTTTGTTTGCTACCATGCCAACTCATTAGTTTTCACCTGTCACGTCCCTGTTCTCAGCCTCACGTGCGCACGCACCCTACCCATGCTGTACCTCCTTCAAGTCCTTGTCCATAGATCCATGCCGTGTAAGTTTTTTTCTAGTCATGCCATTGTGCTAGATTTGTTTATAGTTTATTATATTCATGCCACCGTGCAGTTTCTGTTCATAGTTCATTCATGCCAATCGAGCAAGTGTTTTTGTTCCACGTTTGTACTGTTCAGCCAAGTTTCTTCCTCCATTGTGAGCGCTTTTTTTTGTTTATTTGTTTATTAAATAAACAACCATGTACTCACATCCACGCCGCACTCGTGCTGATTCTCATCTGCATCGAAGAAACAATCCACGTCCAAGCCTTGTTGTGACACTAATTTATGCAAAAAATAACAGAATTTGTTAGTGTGACCATGAAATATCAATCCATGTTTATTTATATAGCCCCAAATCACAAATGTCTCAAAGGACTGCACAAATCATTACGACTACAACATCCTCGGAAGAACCCACAAAAGGGCAAGGAAAACTCACACCCAGTGGGCAGGGAGAATTCACATCCAGTGGGACGCCAGTGACAATGCTGACTATGAGAAACCTTGGAGAGGACCTCGGATGTGGGCAACCCCCCCCCCTCTCTAGGGGACCGAAAGCAATGGATGTCGAGCGGGTCTAACATGATACTGTGAAAGTTCAATCCATAGTGGCTCCAACACAGCCGCGAGAGTTCAGTTCAAAGCGGATCCAAGACAGCAGCGAGAGTCCCGTCCACAGGAGACCATCCCAAGTGGAGGCGGATCAGCAGCGTAGAGATGTCCCCAACCGATACACAGGCGAGCGGTCCATCCTGGGTCCCGACGAGCGGTCCATCCTGGGTCTCGACTCTGGACAGCCAGTACTTCATCCATGGTCATCGGACCGGACCCCCTCCACAAGGGAGGGGGGGACATAGGAGAAAGAAAAGAAGCGGCAGATCAACTGATCTAAAAAGGAGGTCTATTTAAAGGCTAGAGTATACAGATGAGTTTTAAGGTGAGACTTAAATGCTTCTACTGAGGCAGCATCTCAAACTGTTACCGGGAGGGCATTCCAGAGTACTGGAGCCCGAACGGAAAACGCTCTATAGCCCGCAGACTTTTTTGGGGCTCTAGGAATCACTAACAAGCCGGAGTCTTTTGAAGGCAGATTTCTTGCCGGGACATATGGTACAATACAATCGACAAGATAGGATGGAGCTAGACCGTGTAGTATTTTATACGTAAGTAGTAAAACCTTAAAGTCACATCTTAAGTGCACAGGAAGCCAGTGCAGGTGAGCCAGTATAGGTATATATGTATGTATATATGTATATAAAGGTATATACAGTATAGGTATATATGTATGTATATATGTATATAAATGTATATACAGTATAGGTATATATGTATGTATATATGTATATAAAGGTATATACAGTACAGGTATATATGTATGTATATATGTATATAAAGGTATATACAGTACAGGCGTAATATGATCAAACTTTCTTGTTCTTGTCCAAAATCTAGCAGCCGCATTTTGTACCAACTGTAATCTTTTAATGCTAGACATGGGGAGACCAGAAAATAATACGTTACAGTAATCGAGGCGAGACGTAACAAACGCATGGATAATGATCTCAGCGTCTTTAGTGGACAGAATGGAGCGAATGTTAGCGATATTACGGAGATGAAAGAAGGCCGTTTTAGTAACGCTTTTAATGTGTGACTCAAAGGAGAGAGTTGGGTCGAAGATAATACCCAGATTTTTTACAGAGTCACCTTGTTTTATTATTTGGTTGTCAAATGTTAAAGTTGTATTATTAAATAGAGGTCGGTGTCTAGCAGGACCGATAATCAGCATTTCCGTTTTTTTGGCATTAAGTTGCAAAAAGTTAGCGGACATCCATTGTTTAATTTCATTAAGACACGCCTCCAGCTGACTACAATCCGGCGTGTTGGTCAGCTTTAGGGGCATGTAGAGTTGGGTGTCATCAGCATAGCAGTGAAAGCTAACACCGTATTTGCGTATGATGTCACCCAGCGGCAGCATGTAGATGCTGAAGAGTGCAGGGCTTTATTGTCTTTGCAGTCTATTCAACTGATATAAGTTGACAAGGGTTTGCATATCATTGTATTTTGTTATTATTTACCATTTACACAACAAGCTTTTGGGCTTCGCACAAACCACGCAGATTGTTCGTACTATACTCCATCAAATACAGAACGCGCGAGGAGGCAGGCGCTCGGCTTTGACTGCTTTTGTCTCGTATCGATTGAGCATCTGCACCCAAATTACAAAAAAAAAAAAGACTTCCAGTGCTCACTGATGAGAAATGGGAGATGTAATAATCCCTAAAAAACAACAACACACCAGCGTGCAAAAGGGAGCGCAGGCAATTGCTGCTCTAATGTACGCCGCTAATTGCTGTAATGCTCCGGATGAACTTTTCACCTTCGCTTGGCGCCCACCTCAAGAACGTCACAGGATCAGGATAGAAACCCCCCCCCCTACCCTCCCCATGCCACCCCTCACCTGCCAGTTTGCCCGCAGTAAAAGGAATATTGTCTTTAATCAGACGCAATTAGCCTCACGAGTTTAGATGGTGTTGCAATTACAAGTCATTAAGACGATAATGCCATTAACCGCCGCCTGGGGGTGGGCCTGCCTTCCCGACAACTGCGGTCCCGTTTGCACGGCGGTGGAACAAAAGACACTTTATTGCGCCGAGCAATGATTGGCGTTGTGTAAAAAAAAAAAAAGCTTCACTACTCTATTTATTGATCTTATCGTGTGTGTGTGTGTGTGCGAATGGTTGTCTTTCAACAAGGCGAGCGTGTCCTCTGATTAGCGACAAAGGGGAAATTACCGGAAAAGTATGAGGAGCGAAAGAGACAGGAAGTAAGACGCTGACGACGGGGTTCGGTTGAAGAGCGAGATGGAGGAGCGAGCAGTGGGAGCGACGGCGGCGCAAAATACTTTTTTTATTTGAAAAAATAAACAAAAGTCAAACTTGGACGAGAATGTCCTTCCTTGGTGGTCCATGGAACCCGCACGGCGGCAAGAGTCCGTCACAGAGACAAAATAAAATGAATATATATTTAAATAAATGTGACAGTCATTTTAATTGGAATAAAATAAATAAATGTTTTGTTTTTGATGCAAGCATACATTTAATGATTTAATCATTTAATCTCAATATTGAATTATTTAGTTAATTCTTAATCGCATTATTTCATGAATATATCAATTTCCTGATTTAATGATTTATGTATTTAATGAACCAATATGGCAGTAATTCATAAATTGATTATATCCAACAAAGTCAGTGGGGCAAACCAGAATCTAGTCCAAGATCGGTAGGTTGTGAGTTCAAACCCCGGCCGAGTCATACCAAAGACTATAACTATAAGCTTAGGCTGCTGTCCCCGCGACCTGACCTCGGATAAGTGGAAGAAGATGGATGGATGGATGGATGGATGGATGGATGGATCGAAAGGGGAAATTACCGGAAAAGTGTGACCAGTACAAGGACTGGAAAAAAACAACAACAAAAAAACAATTTCACCGTTGACCCAATCTGGCCTACCGTATTTCCTTGAATTGCCGGCGCCTGCCTAGAATTACTGTCGGGTCTTATGTGGGTTTATTGTTAGGCAGTTTCATTGACGTCCTCCCAGCGCGGTAACAACACACAACAACAGCAGTAACGTTTTCGTTTACCGTAAAGCAGTTTGTCTGCCGTAAACAGCAATGTTGTGACACTCTTAAACAGCACAATACTGCCATCTACTGTACATGCATATGTGACAAAAACATCCACGGCAGGGGGTCACCAACCTTTTTGAAACCAAGAGCTACTTCTTGGGTATGATTAATGCGAAGGGCTACCAGCTTGATACACGCTTAAATAAATTGCCAGAAATAGCCAATTTGCTCAATTTACCTTTAACTCAATGTTATTATTAATAATTAATTATATTTATCTTAGTGGAAACACTGATCACCTTAATGATTTCTCACAATAAATATATATTTTTGATGTCATGTTTTAAAAAGGTTAAAATTCAATCTGCAATTTTCTAGCTGTAAATATACTCCTCCCCTCTTAACCACGCCCCCAACAACACCCCTGACCACGCCCCCATCCCCAATCTTTTGAAATTGGCGGTCTAAAGGTTGGCACGTAAGGTCAGTCGGGAGTATCAGCGCTGGGGTCCAGTGCACCACAGTTTTGTATTGTCGCTCGGTCTTTCCGCGGAGTGCCTCGGAAGCTACCGGACCCTGATTACAGCGACGCTGGTGGGTGTGTGGGGAGGGGGGGGGGGGGGGGGTTTCGGGACTAGTGGAGAAGCAGCAAAGCGTTTCTCTGCTCGCATCACGCGAGTGACGTCAACGTTCGGCCCTCGAGAGCCACATACCACACCTTGATTGGCAGATTCCTTCAGCTCCGCAAACAACGCTAACAAGCGCCAGCCATTCATATAAACCACACGGGCCGTGCTAACATTAAACTTTCATATTAAGGTGGGGGCCGCGGAATAACGTCAGCCGTACATTGACTACTCTAAAGCGCATCCAACCGCATGCAAAGTCAGTTTTGCTAGAAGAATGGAGCGCTCACTATAAAGAATGTTTAACAAGGCGTGCTCAGTCTCTTTGGCGGCCTGGCATTGATTCCCAGGAGTTTTGTTCTCAAACCAGAAAGTGCTACCTTGAAGTAGATGTGCTAAATGCGCACACACACACACACACACACACACACGCACACACACACACACACACACACACACACACACACACTTGACAGATTCATGTTCTCCCTTTGAAAGCACACAAAAAAGCCCGAGCATCATTTTCTCCAGGCTGCTAAAGAAAGTGTTAAGAATGTGATAAATGGTGAAAGGTGAACAGTGGTGCACAAAACCACAAGTCAGACCTGGACAACAAAGACCACATGCGGCCCATTTGGGTTCTCAAACCCGGCCTGCCGGATGTTCTACATCATTTTTTTAGACCTTTAACATCCAAACTATATTTACTATTATGATGTATTTAAATGACCGGAGGTCTTGAACTATTCAAGTAGATCAATGGTTGGAACATAAAAGTGAGAGTCCAGTCCATAGTGGATCTAACATGATAGTGAGAGTCCAGTCCATAGTGGATCTAACATAATAGTGAGAGTCTAGTCCATAGTGGATCTAGCATAATAGTGAGAGTCTAGTCCATAGTGGATCTAACATAATAGTGAGAGTCCAATCCATAGTGGGTCCAACATAATAGTGAAAGTCCAGTCCATAGTGGATCTAACATAATAGTGAGAGTCCAGTCCATAGTGGATCTAACATAATAGTGAGAGTCCAGTCCATAGTGGATCTAACATAATAGTGTGAGAGTCCAGTCCATAGTGGATCTAACATAATAGTGAGAGTCTAGTCCATAGTGGATCTAGCATAATAGTGAGAGTCTAGTCCATAGTGGATCTAACATAATAGTGAATGTCCAGTCCATAGTGGATCTAACATAATAATGAGAGTCCAATCCATAGTGGGTCCAACATAAGAGTGAGAGTCCAGTCCATAGTGGATCTAACATAATAGTGAGAGTCCAGTCCATAGTGGATCTAACATAATAGTGAGAGTCCAGTCCATAGTGGATCTAACATAATTGTGTGAGAGTCCAGTCCATAGTGGATCTAACATAATAGTGAGAGTCTAGTCCATAGTGGATCTAGCATAATAGTGAGAGTCTAGTCCATAGTGGATCTAACATAATAGTGAGAGTCCAATCCATAGTGGGTCCAACATAATAGTGAAAGTCCAGTCCATAGTGGATCTAACATAATAATGAGAGTCCAATCCATAGTGGGTCTAACATAATAGTGAATGTCCAGTCCATAGTGGATCTAACATAATAATGAGAGTCCAATCCATAGTGGGTCCAACATAATAGTGAAAGTCCAGTCCATAGTGGATCTAACATACTAGTGTGAGAGTCAATTCCATAGTGGATCTAACATAATAGTGAGAGTCCAGTCCATAGTGGATCTAACATAATAGTGAGAGTCCAGTCCATAGTGGATCTAACATAATAGTGAGAGTCCAGTCCATAGTGGATCTAACATAATAGTGAGAGTCCAGTCCATAGTGGATCCAACATAATAGTGAGAGTCTAGTCCATAGTGGATCCAACATAATAGTGAGAGTCCAGTCCGTAGTGGATCTAACATAATATATATATATGTAAATATAAACAGAATACAATGATTTGCAAATCCTTTTCAAGCCATATTCAGTTGAATATGCTACAAAAACAACATATTTGATGTTCAAACTGATAGTTTTTTGTATTTTTTTGCAAATAATAATTAACTTTTGAATTTGATGCCAGTAACAAGTGACAAAGAAGTTGGGAAAGGTGGCAATAAATACTGATAAAGTTGAGGAATGCTCATCAAACACTTATTTGGAACATCCCACAGGTGTGCAGGCTAATTGGGAACAGGTGGGTGCCATGATTGGGTATAAAAACAGCTTCCCAAAAAATGCTCAGTCTTTCACAAGAAAGGATGGGGCGAGGTACACCCCTTTGTCCACAACTGCGTGAGCAAATAGTCAAACAGTTTAAGAACAACCTTTCTCAAAGTGACATTGCAAGAAATTGAGGGATTTCAACATCTACGCTCCATAATATCATCAAAAGGTTCAGAGAATCTGGAGAAATCACTCCACGTAAACGGCATGGCCGGAAACCAACATTGAATTACCGAGACCTTCGATCCCTCAGACAGAACTGTATCAAAAACTGACATCAATCTCTAAAGGATATCACCACATGGGCTCAGGAACACTTCAGAAAACCACTGTCACTAAATACAGTTGGTCGCTACATCTGTAAGTGCAAGTTAAAGCTCTTCTATGCAAAGCGAAAGCCATTTATCAACAACATCCAGAAACGCCGCCGGCTTCTCTGGGCCCGAGATCATCTAAGATTGACTGATGCAAAGTGGAAAAGTGTTCTGTGGTCTGACGAGTCCACATTTCTAATTGTTTTTGGAAATATTCGACATCGTGTCATCCGGACCAAAGGGGAAGCGAACCATCCAGACTGTTATCGGCGCAAAGTTGAAAAGTCAGCATGTGTGATGGTATGGGGGTGCATTAGTGCCCAAGGCATGGGTAACTTACACATCTGTAAAGGCACCATTAATGCTGAAAGGTACATACAGGTTTTGGAACAACATATGCTGCCATCTAAGCGCCGTCTTTTTCATGGACGCCCCTGCTTATTTCAGCAAGACAATGCCAAACCACATTCAGCACGTGTCACAACAGCGTGGCTTCGTAAAAAAAGAGTGCGGGTACTTTCCTGGCCCACCTTTAGTCCAGACCTGTCTCCCATGGAAAATGTGTGGCGCATTATGAAGTGTAAAGGATATTGAAGGACTGAAGCTCTACATAAAACAAGAATGGGAAAGAATTCCACTTTCAAAGCTTCAACAATTAGTTTCCTCAGTTCCCAAACATTTATTGAGTGTTGTTAAAAGAAAAGGTGATGTAACACAGTGGTGAACATGCCCTTTCCCAACTACTTTGGCACTTGTTGCAGCCATGAAATTCCAAGTTAATTATTATCCGCCAAAAAGAAAAAAAAGGTTATGAGTTTTCCTCTCAATGTGGCCCCCGAGCCCAAATATTTGCACACAACCAGGAGTACAAAGTGCCAGGGAAGGATTGTTGACACCAATCAGCAGTCATTACCTTTGGGGGTTGTTTTGGTTTTTTCCCGTCCTGCGCTAATTAGCTTCTGCTGTCAATCAACTGGTGATTTCTGCCCGCATGTGAACTGGATGGATGGCGGCAGAAGAGGCGATGGCGGGATAATTGAAAATAATTGAGTAAATTGGCGTATTTGAGACATCGGCGGCGCGGGGGCGGAATGGGTGCACGGCGAATCCGGCGGCGAGGACTCGGGCAAAGAATATAATGAATGATAACAAACAAACAGTCAAGGAAAAACTCAACCCAATGGGATAACAATGAGAAACCTTGGAGAAGTTCAGAACCTTGTGCGGCTCAGAACCAAGGATGAAGTTTGAAACCCGTACACAGGAGTCAGGTTATTTGGGTATGTTGTCCGGTTACAAGGTTCAAGTTACAATGTGTTTCTCGAAAATGCTAATCCATCCATCCATCCATTTTCTACCGCTTATTCCCGTTCGGGTTCGCGGGGGGTGCTGGCGCCTATCTCAGCTACAATCGGGCGGAAGGCGGGGTACACCCTGGACAAGTCGCCACCTCATCACAGGGCCAACAGATAGACAGACAACATTCACACAAACTGGCCCTAGTGTGTGAAAAATGCTAATGTGATCTCAAATTTGTGAAGGTGTCAAATGAGACTGTGGAGAGGCGGAGCCGAAGGAGCTTCAAGTCACGGTAGAGATGACCCAAGATGGCGGCAAGGAGGCGGAGAATGCGGGCGAGCGGCGAGGCGGGCATGCAGGGAACAACGCCGAAGGCGAGATCGAGTGTGTGGATCACGCACCTGGACAAAATTAATGTATCTCATCTCAATGTATAAAAGGGGAGAAGGAGGAGAGATGGAAGCAGAAGGAGTTGGAGATTGGATCAGGAGCGAAAGAGACAGAAAGTAAGACGCAGACGACGACGACGACGGGGGCGGCTGAAGAGCGAGACGGAGGAGCGAGCAGTGGGAGCGACGGCGGCGCAAAATACTTTTTTTATTTGAAAAAATAAACAAAAGTCAAACTTTGACGAGAATGTCCTTCCTTGGTGGTCCATGGAACCCGCACGGCGGCAAGAGTCCGTCACAGAGACCAAATAAAATGAATATATATCTAAAATAAATGTGTCAGTAATTTTAATTGGAATAAAATAAATATTTTTTTTGTTTTTGATGCAAGCATACATTTAATGATTTAATCATGTAATCTCAATATTGAATTATTTTGTTAATTGTTATTCACATTATTTCATGAATATATCACTTTCCTGATTTAATGATTTATGTATTTAATGAAGCAAGATGGCAGTACTTCATAAATTGATTATATCCAACAAAGTCAGTCGGGCAAACCAGAATCTAGTCCAAGATCGGTAGGTTGTGAGTTCAAACCCCGGTCAAGTCATACCAAAGACTATAACTATAAGCTTAGGCTGCTGTCCCCGCGACCTGACCTCGGATAAGTGGAAGAAGATGGATGGATGGATGCCTCCCTCCCTGCTTGGCACTCAGCATCAAGGGTTGGAATTGGGGGTTGAATCACCAAAAATAATTCCTGGGCGTGGCCACCACTGCTGCTCACTGCTCCCCTCACCTCCCAGGGGGTGATCAAGGGTGATGGGTCAAATGCAGAGAATAATTTCGCCACACCTCGTGTGTGTGTGACAATCATTGCTACTTTAACTTTAACTTAACTGGAATTATGTTTTGGATTTGAACCATGGAACTTTGGAAGTTCTGGTAGGTAAGGGAGGTACCTGGATTTTGTTTTATAGTTAGTGGTAAATATTTTAGACTTACAAAGTACCCTTTTTCCAGACTATAAAGTGCACCAGGATATAACATATTAGAGAAAAAACATTTTCCATATATCTATACTCAGAAATATTTTGTAAATGTTAATTTACATAACTTAATTTATTTACAAACGGTGTCTGTAAAACGGCTGATCAAACAAAACAGATATCATCGTATTGCATCCACCAGCTGCGGAATCTAGTTTTCTAATCAATTAAACAGACTCAATAACTATAAAGTGACGTTTTAGTAAATTTACTGAAGAATACTGTATTAAAATATATTAAAATATTATTTTTATTAGCGCATGTCTAGAATTTCCTCCGGGTCAAACTCGTCACGTCACGAGTGACACTTCACCTGTCATCATTTTCAAAATGGATGAGGCTGATTTCAATCATTTGAAATCGCATAAAAAGGAAGAAGATTAAGAGCTATTTAGTAGGATTTAAGGTCCAAGCTATTGAATATGCTAAAAAGAACAGTAAGCGGCTATGTTTTATTAATATACCGTAGCTGCGTGTGTCAAATATGAGTCATTAAGCATTTAAGTCTCACCTTAAAACTCATTTGTATACTCTAGCCTTTAAATAGACTCCCTTTTTAGACCAGTTGATCTGCCGTTTCTTTTCTTTTTCTCCTATGTCCCACTCTCCCTTGTGGAGGGGGTCCGGTCCGATCCGGTGGCCATGTACTGCTTGCCTGTGTATCGGCTGGGGACATCTCTGCGCTGCTGATCCGCCTCCGCTTGGGATGGTTTCCTGCTGGCTGCGCTCTGAACGGGACTCTCGCTGCTGTGTTGGATCCGCTTTGGACTGGACTCTCGCGACTGTGTTGGATCCATTATGGATTAAACTTTCACAGTATCATGTTAGACCCGCTCGACATCCATTGCTTTCCTCCTCTCCAAGGTTCTCATAGTCATCATTGTCACCGACGTCCCACTGGGTGTGAGTTTTCCTTGCCCTTATGTGGGCCTACCGAGGATGTCGTAGTGGTTTGTGCAGCCCTTTGAGACACTAGTGATTTAGGGCTATATAAGTAAACATTGATTGATTGATATACCGTAGCTGCGTGTGTCAAATATGAGTCATTAAATGACTCCCGCCTCCTGGTGGTAGAGGGCGCTAGTGATCCTTCTTGTGACTACTCGGCTGCAGAAGAAGTGACAACAAGCAGCAAGAGTTTATTTTTTCCTCTTGCTTGCACTTTTAACATGGAGGATTACATATCTAAAATAAAACAGTTTTCTAAAATGGACTTTCAATTAAAGCAGGAGGTAACAAAGGAAGATCTCCATCGAGACAGAGACTTTTAAAACTGAAGAAAGATAAGGAAGACTTCTATAAACAAGTTATTGATGCTTTTGATCTAAAGGAGCTGCGCATGGACTTCATTTATAAGTAAAGGTAAGACCATAATAACAATTATTTTATTAAATGTGCTTTTCATGATGGTATCCTTACATCACACTCAAATTTATAAGCGCAAGTCTAAATTTACCGCATGCCTTTGGTAAGCGCCGGAGTGAGAAGAGGTTTTAAATTAAAGCTGATGCTTGCGAGGCTAGCTTGATTACAACACAATACTACATAAAAATATGCATGAAAACACTCCTACAGACTTCACACATGGGACGGTTTAGTAAGTAACAATCGTTTATAATAAAACTGTGAAACTTGGAGTGAATAATGAAGAATGTTCCTTTCGAGCCAAAATTATATGGACATTTTTTTCCGTGGTTTACGGCATTAAAACACAAAGTACATTTTTAAACTTCACACATCAATCAATCAGGGAATCACTAATAAGCCGGAGTCCTTTGAACGCATATTTCTTGCCTTGTTTAATTGTTTGGTTGTCAAATGTTAGAGTTGTATTATTAAATAGAGGTCGGTGTCTAGCAGGACCGATAATCAGCATTTCCGTTTTTTTGGCGTTGAGTTGCAAAAAGTTAGCGGACATCCATTGTTTAATTTCATTAAGACACGCCTCCAGCTGACTACAGTCCGGCGTGTTGGTCAGCTTTAGGGGCATGTAGATTTGGGTGTCATCAGCATAACAGTGAAAGCTAACACCGTATTTGCGTATGATGTCACCTAGCGGCAGCATGTAGATGCTGAAGAGTGCAGGGCCAAGGACCGAACCCTGGGGAACTCCACAAATTACCTTAACGTAGTCCGAGGTCACATTGTTAACACTCTTACAGACATCACACACCAGAATATGAACCAGAATCAAGAAATACTTTATTAATCCCCGAGGACAAATTAAGATTTTCAGCACAATCCCATTCAAGATCAGACAAACATTACAGGGAGACAGAACAGGATCGCTGACGGGTCTGCCAACTTCAACACAAGAGAGGAGCAGTCATGCACTCAGCATGCAGCAAAAAGTCCGTAAAAATCTCACAGCTCTGACAAACTGGCATAAATATCAGCCTGATTGGCAACTACAACCAGCTGCGCCAGCCTGCCAGTCAGGGACAGGTGAGAGAAACGAGAGCAGGAAATGGTCGATAAATAAGAGCGCTGACAGGAAATAAACACAAACTAAGGAAGCATCACCAGACGTGAAGTGACGGATCGTCACAACTAGCCCAGGTTGGTAAAAATGATCCGGCCCATATCTGATCCAGTTATATTTGGCTATCTAGGTACCTATTTTTGGTGTCCATCACCCCCAGAAGCCGGACAAGATCAGGGTTGTCTTTGACTCCCAACATGATCCACTACTTATAGGTGACATCATACGCAAACACGGTATTAGCTTTCACTGTTATGCTGATGACACCCAACTCTACATGCCCCTAAAGCTGACCAACACGCCGGACTGTAGTCAGCTGGAGGCGTGTCTTAATGAAATTAAACAATGGATGTCCGCTAACTTTTTGCAACTCAACGCCAAAAAAACGGAAATGCTGATTATCGGTCCTGCTAGACACCGACCTCTATTTAATAATACAACTTTAACATTTGACAACCAAATAATAAAACAAGGTGACTCGGTAAAAAATCTGGGTATTATCTTCGACCCAACTCTCTCCTTTGAGGCACACATTAAAAGCGTTACTAAAACGGACTTCTTTCATCTCCGTAATATCGCTAAAATTCGCTCCATTTTGTCCACTAAAGACGCCGAGATCATTATCCATGCGTTTGTTACGTCTCGTCTCGATTACTGTAACGTATTATTTTCGGGTCTCCCCATGTCTAGCATTAAAAGATTACAGTTGGTACAAAATGCGGCTGCTAGACTTTTGACAAGAACAAGAAAGTTTGATCATATTACGCCTGTACTGTATATACCTTTATATACATATATACATACATATATACCTATACTGTATATACCTTTATATACATATATACATACATATATACCTATACTGTATATACCTTTATATACATATATACATACATATATACCTATACTGTATATACCTGTATATACATATATACATACATATATACCTGTACTGTATATACCTTTATATACATATATACATACATATATACCTATACTGTATATACCTTTATATACATATATACATACATATATACCTATACTGTATATACCTTTATATACATATATACATACATATATACCTATACTGTATATACCTTTATATACATATATACATACATATATACCTATACTGTATATACCTGTATATACATATATACATACATATATACCTGTACTGTATATACCTTTATATACATATATACATACATATATACCTATACTGTATATACCTTTATATACATATATACATACATATATACCTATACCGGCTCATCTGCACTGGCTTCCTGTGCACTTAAGATGTGACTTTAAGGTTTTACTACTTACGTATAAAATACTACACGGTCTAGCTCCATCCTATCTTGCCGATTGTATTGTACCATATGTCCCGGCAAGAAATCTGCCTTCAAAGGACTCCGGCTTATTAGTGATTCCTAGAGCCCAAAAAAAGTCTGCGGGCTATAGAGCGTTTTCCGTTCGGGCTCCAGTACTCTGGAATGCCCTCCCGGTAACAGTTCGAGATGCTACCTCAGTAGAAGCATTTAAGTCTCACCTTAAAACTCATCTGTATACTCTAGCCTTTAAATAGACCTCCTTTTTAGACCAGTTGATCTGCCGCTTCTTTTCTTTCCCCTATGTCCCCCCTCCCTTGTGGAGGGGGTCCGGTCCGATGACCATGGATGAAGTACTGGCTGTCCAGAGTCGAGACCCAGGATGGACCGCTCGCCTGTGTATCGGTTGGGGACATCTCTACGCTGCTGATCCGCCTCCGCTTGAGATGGTTTCCTGTGGACGGGACTCTCGCTGCTGTCTTGGATCCGCTTTGAACTGAACTCTCGCGGCTGTGTTGGAGCCACTATGGATTGAACTTTCACAGTATCATGTTAGACCCGCTCGACATCCATTGCTTTCGGTCCCCTAGAGGGGGGGGGGTTGCCCACATCTGAGGTCCTCTCCAAGGTTTCTCATAGTCAGCATTGTCACTGGCGTCCCACTGGATGTGAATTCTCCCTGCCCACTGGGTGTGAGTTTTCCTTGCCCTTTTGTGGGTTCTTCCGAGGATGTTGTAGTCGTAATGATTTGTGCAGTCCTTTGAGACATTTGTGATTTGGGGCTATATAAATAAACATTGATTGATTGATTGACAGGGACCGGGTTTAAACAAGACTTTGCTGGGTCTCTTGCTGTCCTTCAGAAGTGACACTGCCGCAGTCAGAGCAGACAAGAAACACGTGTTCCACAGCTTTGTTGTTCTTGAAGACAACAGAGACTTTCTGCGCTTTATGTGCGGTTCAAAGGAAACGACCCTGAGCACAGAGATTGTTGAGTACCGCATGAAAGTCTGTATGTAACTCACCCTGGACAATGGAGCAGAGAAACACAGGATGGATGCCGAGCACTTTGTGGCTACCCTCAGTCACAAAAGCCATCAACCTGCTGACAAGAACGCTTCGAAAGTGAGACTCCACGAGATAGCCTTCAACTGCGCTAATGCGCCAAAAGAATTCTCTCAGAGAGATCATTGCAAAACTTTGACTTTGACGACAACTCCACTCTCGTCCAACGCAGCTTAGGACTCAGCTTGGAGCTAAAACGCGACAACTTGACCTACAGAACGATAGCCAGAGAGAAGCCTGAGTGAACAACCTGTTCGACCCTCTCATCCTCGTAGTTTTAGTCGTTTCTGGAAATGACTTGTAAGGAAGCCCTTGCCTTTGACTTAGACTTAGATCAACTTTATTGATCCACAAGGGGAAATAGTTCTAAAGTAGAATTGAATCCAAAGAAGCATGATTAAAGTCACCCGGAATGAGAACAAGAGCATCGGGGTGTTTGGTCTGTTGCCTTGCAGCAGTGGCATGAATAGTGTTGCAAGCGGCAGCCTCATCTGTAGGAGGAGGGATGCACACGCCGATAAAACTTCCTTGGCAAACAATATGGTCGAATTCCAACAACCAGAAATTCAATATCCGGCATATAAACACACTCCTTTTAATACGTACAGACCTAACTGCTAGGCATCTCTGCCTGTCGCACCTCCTCCAGTGCACTTCGAGGTCAGCTGCAGGGTCGTCAGCTGGTGCCACCGTTCACTGATGTTTCGCCCCCAAGCCAGGACACCTCGCGGTGGGGGGGCAGTGGCTACGCGGGGACGTCTCCCCGCGCCACTCCCTGCAACTGACCTCACTGGGGTGTTGAGCCCCAAGTGTTGTCCCTCCTTCTTAGCCACATCCAGAAACTTGCCTTCTCTGCCTCCTCTGCCAACTCCTTGATGGCCTTCCTCAGGCTGGAACCGGTCATTCCCGCCGCACGCAGGAGCCGGGTTGCAGAACCTCCTACGAAGCCCCTGCATCCAATCTCCACGGGGTGAATGGACGCAGACCAGCCTCCCCCCTTGCAGTCCTCTGCTAGGTCGCTGTACTTTGACCTTTTGAACTCATGTGCTACTGGTATTCCCTCCTCCCATGGCACGGTTAGTTCAATGATGAGGACTTTCTTAGCAGCTGAGGACCACATCACAACGTCTGGTCTTAGCGTTGTCTGTATTACCTCAGTTGGGAAGACTAGCTGCTTGTCCAGGTCTACGCGCATCTCCCAGCCCTTACCAGGGGTAAGCAGAAGTGATGATCTTCCCTTCTCTGTCTTCTGTCCTACCTCACCTGGTTTGATAAAAGTGATGTTTGGCCAATGGGGATCTGTGGCGTTGTTTGCCCCGACTCTGCATCTCTCTAACAGCTCTGCCAACTTCCTCAGCACCTGATTGTGTCGCCACCGGAAGCGCCCCTGCGTCAGCGCGACGTTGCAACCTGAAAGTGTGTCCAGGATAACACCACGTCTCGTTCACCACAGGAGTGTGTCTCTGTCTGCCCGTGAGGTTGTGAAGCCGGGTAAAGACGAGCTGTGGTCCGGGAAGTCCACGTGTAGCCAAATCTCCATAAAGCTGCACACGGCGTACTCCTTTTGAGTTCAGACGAGCCCGAACAATTCGTCCATTTTTTTCGGCCAAAGAAAGAGGGAATTTGCAGGCTTAAATGTCCTTCTCCAGTCCTTCATCTTTGTGCCGGCACGGCATCCCCGGCGCTTTTTCTGTAAGTCTACGGGAATGTCCGGCTGCTATCCCCATAGCGCCGGCAAGGAGAGCGCAAACAGCTCCTCACTGATCAATTAATCAAAGGCTTTTGATTAATTGATTGATTGATTGAAACTTTTATTAGTAGATTGCACAGTACAGTACACATTCCGTACAATTGACCACTAAATGGTAACTGTGGAAGTCACATCCTTCCGGGTTCTTTTGCCCACCAGTCACCGACATCACCACTCCTTTTCGAGGTTAACAAGAATGTTTATTTTTCAATAGATCGGGCAAAGTCCTTATGTGCTTTTCAGCAATTCACTTCCTTCGATCGACCACATGAATGGTTTTCTTTCAGAGTGGTCTGTCTTGCTCTCGCTTCCCTCGTGCTTCGCCAACCGCCATCAACCACCATCAACCACCCCCCCTCTCCTTCCCGACTGCTGCCTTTAACAGAGCGACAGGTGATTAGACAAACACCCTCAGCTGGGTCACCTACGCACCTGTCGCTAATCTCGAAGCTGGTTCTGCCGCACCCCGCTTCGCTTTGGGTTCCTAGTAACACTGGAATACGTTTTTCGACTTCTTTAAGTCGGGGTCCACGTTAGTCAATTCCTGGTAGACAACAACCAAACACAAAACAGCCTGAAAAGAAAAAGAAAAGTAACAAAAACCCTAGAACCATAATTACTGGTTAATGGGAAAGATAAATGGGTTATGAGCTTTGGGTTATGGCCGATATGAGTTTCCTCCGGCGGGTGGCGGGGATCTCCCTCAGAGATAGGGTGAGAAGCTCTGCCATCCGGGGGCAGCTCAAAGTAAAGCCGCTGCTCCTCCACATGGAGAGGAACCAGATGAGGTGGTTCGGGCATCTGGTCAGGATGCCACCCGAACGACCTCCCTAGGGAGGCGTTTAGGTCACGTCCAACCGGTAGGGGACCAGGGGGAAGACCCAGGACACGTTGGGAAGACTATCAATCAATCAATCAATGTTTATTTATATAGCCCCAAATCACAAATGTCTCAAAGGACTGCACAAATCATTACGACTACAACATCCTCGGAAGAACCCACAAAAGGGCAAGGAAAACTCACACCCAGTGGGCAGGGAGAATTCACATCCAGTGGGAAGCCAGTGACAATGCTGACTATGAGAAACCTTGGAGAGGACCTCAGATGTGGGCAACCCCCCCCCTCTAGGGGACCGAAAGCAATGGATGTCGAGCGGGTCTAACATGATACTGTGAAAGTTCAATCCATAGTGGCTCCAACACAGCCGCGAGAGTTCAGTTCAAGCGGATCCAAGACAGCAGCGAGAGTCCCGTCCACAGGAAACCATCTCAAGCGAAGGCGGATCAGCAGCGTAGAGATGTCCCCAACCGATACGGGCGAGCGGTCCATCCTGGGTCTCGACTCTGGACAGCCAGTACTTCATCCATGGTCATCGGACCGGACCCCCTCCACAAGGGAGGGGGGGACATAGGAGAAAGAAAAGAAGCGGCAGATCAACTGGTCTAAAAAGGAGGTCTATTTAAAGGCTAGAGTATACAGATGAGTTTTAAGATGAGACTTAAATGCTTCTACTGAGGTAGCATCTCGAACTGTTACCGGGAGGGCATTCCAGAGTACTGGAGCCCGAACGGAAAACGCTCTATAGCCCGCAGACTTTTTTTGGGCTCTAGGAATCACTAATAAGCCGGAGTCTTTTGAACGCAGATTTCTTGCCGGGACATACGGTACAATACAATCGGCAAGATAGGCTGGAGCTAGACCTAGTTCTATCTCCCGGCTGGCTTGGGAACGCCTCGGGATACCCCGGGAAGAGCTGGACGAAGTGGCTGGGGAAAGGGAAGTCTGGGAGCTGCTGTACAGAGTTGGTACAGCGAGAGCTGGACGTCGGTATCGACACAATGCAGGTCTACACGGACGCATCTTCAACCAGACGAGGCGGTTCTACAGGGTGCAGCCAATCAGAAGGTCAAACCAAACCAGACCAGTGGCACTACGTCCACACAGGTCAAAACTGGGCAGACCACACTCCATGATCAGTCCCTGCAACTGAGCTCAAGAACACTACGTAGCTCACATGCCCGTCCCCGCCTGACGGAGTCCTCAGCTCGACAGTGGAACATCACAAACTCGTTGACCCAGACCTTGACAGCAAGATACCTTCCCATGCCATCCCTCAATCTAAGATGGGATCTCTTCGCTTCCAGCGGTTTCTCTCATGGAAGTCACTAGTGTGGACTGTGGCTTACATAACCAACATGATTGAAGTCAAAGGAGCGGCAGTGATATCACAGGACTCTGCACAGCACAACGACTATCGAGAGCAGAGACTTCATATATTTTAAAGCTTGAATGCAAAAATAATGAGGTAGGAGTTTTGGGAGCTGTGTGGAGAAACTCATCCAGCTTTAGTGAAACCCTACGCGTCACGTAGCAGTCTAGCATAATGTTGAACAATAGACACAAACTGAACATAATAAAACAATCACTGACTGTACAATGTCTCGTATCACTGGGATGCCGACTGGTCGGGTGTCCTGTGGGAGTGTGGGAATGGATCCGCTGGTTCTTAGTGGATGGTGTGTTCTGGGGCTGGATCCCTGCTTCGCCGGCTTATGTATGGATTTGTTCGTTTATATATCAAAATCAGAAATACTTTATTAATCCCGGGAAATATATATATATATATATATATATATATATATATTCCTTAAGGTCAGGAAAAACCTAAGGCTATGTCATCTCTACAGGTCTGTTTCACAGGTTTCCCTGCTCTTCAGGGGAGAAATTATTGTTATAATTCATTTTCAAGAGTGATATTTCTATTGGTGTTGTTGTTGCAGTGCAAAATATTAATTCTCGTTTCTATGCTGTTCATGTTTACTTCACTAACCTGCTTATTTGCCATCAGTTTTTGTACAATATTTGTACCAATGGTTCAAGTGAAGTGTGAAGTGAATTATATTTATATAGCGCTTTTCTCAAGTGACTCAAAGCGCTTTACATAGTGAAACCCAAGATCTAAGTTACATTTAAAGCAGTGTGGGTGGCACTGGGAGCAGGTGGGTAAAGTGTCTTGCCCAAGGACACAACGGCAGTGACTAGGATGGCGGAAGCGGGAATCGAACCTGCAACCCTTAAATTGCTGACACGGCCGCTCTACCAACCGAGCTGTATTGTACAAATATATATATGTATGTGTATATATATATATATATATATAACCCTAACCCTAAGGACACAACGGCAGTGACTAGGATGGTGGATGCGGGGAATCGAACCTGCAACCCTCAAGTTGCTGGCACGGCCACTCTACCAACCGAGCATTTCCAGAATGTGTGGGGGGGGCCGGTAAACAATTAGCTGCGGGCCCTCAGGCCGCACTTTGGACATCCCTGGTATAAGTACACTTTGATTGATTGATTGATTGGGGCGGCATAGCTCGGTTGGTAGAGTGGCCGTGCCAGCAACTTAAGGGTTGCAGGTTCGATTCCCGCTTGTGCCATCCTAGTCACTGCCGTTGTGTCCTTGGGCAAGACACTTGAGCCACCTAATCCCAGTGCCACCCACACTGCTTTAAATGTAACTTAGATATTGGGTTTCACTATGTAAAGCGCTTTGAGTCACTAGAGAAAAGTGCTATATAAATATAATTCACTTCACATAAAACATTTTAAAGTGAAATATTTGAACTAATTGGAGCTTTAAAAACAATTCATTATACCATGGATTATTTTGCCATTATTTTTTTTTTTAGCAATGGCAAAAAAATAAAGAATTAATAATTGATTGGTTGAAACTTTTATTAGTAGATTGCACAGTACAGTACATATTCTGTACAATTGACCACTAAATGGTAACACCCCAATAAGTTTTTCAACTTGTTTAAGTCGGGGTTCACATTAATTAATTCATGGTAAAGATGGTTTTTACATGGTAAAATCCAATCCAATCCACTTTATTCATATAGCACATTTAAACAACAATAAAGTTTCCAACATGCTGCACAGCCATGTTAAAAACAATTGTAAAAAAATAAATAAATAAATAAAATAAATACAATCAAATAAAAAAAGTATATATAAATATATTATGCTCCACCAATGACTGAATAAAAACAAAAAAATAAATAAATATAAAACCAATAAAACAATATAAAAACAAATATGATAAAAGAAGAAAAAACAACCTGCATGGCAGCTTTTTGTCAACATTGCAACTTTTTCTCGATTGATTTCACCTCATTCCAATATTTTTTTTTTAATTTTTGCAATAGTGAAGTGAAGTGAATTATATTTATATAGCGCTTTTTCTCTAGTGACTCAAAGCGCTTTACATAGTGAAAGCCAATATCTAAGTGTGGGTGGCACTGGGAGCAGGTGGGTAAAGTGTCTTGCCCAAGGACACAACGGCAGTGACTAGGATGGCGGATGCGGGGGATCGAACCTGCAACCCTCAAGTTGCTGGCACGGCAACCGAGCATTTCCAGAATGTGTGTGGGGGGGGGGGGGGGCGGTAAACAATTAGCTGCGGGCCCTCGGGCCGCACTTTGGACATCCCTGGTATAAGTAGAATTTGATTGATTGATTGATTGATTGATTGGGGCGGCATAGCTCGGTTGGTAGAGCGGCCGTGCCAGCAACTTGAGGGTTGCAGGTTCGATCCCCGCTTGTGCCATCCTAGTCACTGCCGTTGTGTCCTTGGGCAAGACACTTTACCCACCTGCTCCCAGTGCCACCCACACTGCTTTAAATATAACTTAGATATTGGGTTTCACTATGTAAAGCGCTTTGAGTCACTTGAGAAAAAGTGCTATATAAATATAATTCACATTGATGGTTGTTTGTCAATCAATCAATCAATCAATCAATGTTTACTTATATAGCCCTAAATCACTAGAGTCTCAAAGGGCTGCACAAACCACTACCACATCCTCGGTAGGCCCACATAAGGGCAAGGAAAACTCACACCCAGTGGGACGTCGGTGACAATAATGACTATGAGAACCTTGGAGAGGAGGAAAGCAATGGATGTCGAGCGGGTCTAACATGATACTGTGAAAGTTCAATCCATAATGGATCCAACACAGTCGCGAGAGTCCAGTCCAAAGCGGATCCAACACAGCAGCGAGAGTCCCGTTCACAGCGGAGCCAGCAGGAAACCATCCCAAGTGGAGGCGGATCAGCAGCGCAGAGATGTCCCCAGCCGATACACAGGCGAGCAGTACATGGCCACCGGATCGGACCGGACCCCGTCCACAAGGGAGAGTGGGACATAGGAGAAAAAGAAAAGAAACGGCAGATCAACTGGTCTAAAAAGGGAGTCTATTTAAAGGCTAGAGTATACAAATGAGTTTTAAGGTGAGACTTAAATGCTTCTACTGAGGTGGCATCTCGAACTGTTACCGGGAGGGCATTCCAGAGTACTGGAGCCCGAACGGAAAACGCTCTATAGCCCGCAGACTTTTTTTGGGCTCTAGGAATCACTAATAAGCCGGAGTCCTTTGAAGGCAGATTTCTTGCCGGGACATATGGTACAATACAATCGGCAAGATAGGATGGAGCTAGACCGTGTAGTATTTTATTTTATTCGTCATCACTTTGCTGGTGTTCTTTCTGCACTTGCTCACCTGGCCCAGGTGTTGGGAGAAAAGAAATAAATGTGTGGCTTGTAGTTGACATTTCCACAGCAGTGAGAGAGGATGGTTGGCTGGCGAGAGGACGAAGTCGTGCTGAGAAGGCCAACGTAACATTTTTTTCTGCTTTTCCCTCCTCCTCTTCACTTGTCATTCATCTGCTTTTAAACACTTGTGCAGCCCAGAAAATTTACCCCCCCCCCTCCCCCCCGAAGATGCCCCTCATTCGCATTCACCCTGCATCCGTCCCTACTCATCCTCTCACCCTGGCTGTGTCACCCGCAGCAGGGCGTTAATACCCCAATTAGTACTAAGAGCAGATAATGGACTACGTTGGACAGCAGGAGCGACACGGGGAATGCAGCAGGGAGGCTGGAAATGAGATCTGGAGGAGCTGCCGGGGTCTTTATGGACGGCAGAATGAGCAAAGAGCAGGAGTGGTCACAGGGGGGGTTGCGCAATAAAAAGATGATGTGTTACACCGACACTTTGCTGGCTTTAAAAGTCTTGGTCTTGCCTGAGAACGCCATCCAGGTTGGTTTTTTTTTTTTTTCTGACATTCCTTGACACAGCATTTATATCTTCACACCTGCGAGGTTCTCTTCTCCTGCACCAGAGGATGAATATAAAGGCCATGCACACAAAAAACACTTTTTTTATTCCAAAAAGTCTTCCTCCAAGGCTGCTGATGATTGGAGAGAAAATCTGTTCATGTTTCTTCAGCAGCCACCTACCCTCTACATCAAAAGTATGATTTGCCTGAGAAGCTGGACAGGACAAAAAAAACAACTGAAACAAATTAAATTAAAGTAAATAATTGTGGCCCCCTTTCTTTGATATGAAATACTAAAGTTAGTCTAAGAATTTCAATCAAAGTGTTAGAAAACATGAAAAATGAAAAAAAGATAAAGAACAATAGTGTTGGTATAGTGAAAATACATACTACACAAAACAAATAATGCCTATTTTGTTTAGTAAATATGTTTCTTGAAGGTGGAAGAACCTAATAAATTAAAAAAAAAAAAAATATATATATATATATATATATATATATATATATATATATATATGACGGTCTCTTACAGTCATCGCTCGGGTTCAGCAGACCACCGAGGAAGGACATCTCTTTAGCAGCTTTGACTTCTTTATTTTGCAATAAAGCTTTGCTGCAGTTTGGGTCGCTTTTCAGCCGCCGCCGCCGTCGTCGTCGTCGTTTGCTGCTTCCTGTTGCTCTTGCTCTTGCTCTTGCTCTTGCTCTTGCTCTTGCTCTTGCTCTTGCTCTTGCTCTTGCTCTTGCTCTTGCTCTTGCTCTTCATCTGCTGCGGACACTCCAACTCCTTCTCTGATCCCTCCTCCTTCTCCCCTTTTATACAGCAGGAGGAGATGTGTTAATTGTGTGCAGGTGTGTGTGCCACGCACCTGATTTAGATTGTGGAGCCATTGCTCCCAGCAAGCCCCGCCTCTCCGCTCCACCGCATCCTCCACCTCCTTGCTGCCCTGCTGTCGGCCCGTTGGCTCCGCCTCTCCACAGTCCTCCATCGCCAGACGCAAGCCGGGCTTCTGCCCGGCTGAGCCTACTCCCCCCTCCCTTTTTTGAAGGGACAGGGAAAAAAACTGCCACGGCCACCTGTTTTCTATGAAACAAGTATATATATATACTGTATGTATATATATATATATATATATATATGTATGTATGTGTATATGTATA
>NC_084617.1:3204017-3224017 GCF_033978795.1 Nerophis ophidion | reverse complement strand
TTGGATGGATGAAGGATGGATGATGATACTTGGATGGATGGATTATGATGATACTTGGATGGATGGATGATGATGATACTTGGATGGATGGATGATGATGATGATACTTGGATGGATGGATGATGATGATACTTGGATGGATGGATGATGATGATGATACTTGGATGGATGGATGATGATGATGATGATGATACTTGGATGGATGAAGGATGATGATGATGATACTTGGATGGATGGATGGATGATGATGATGATGATGATACTTGGATGGATGAAGGATGGATGATGATACTTGGATGGATGGATTATGATGATACTTGGATGGATGATGATGATACTTGGATGGATGATGATGATGATGATGATACTTGGATGGATGGATGATGATGATGATACTTGGATGGATGAAGGATGATGATGATGATGATACTTGGATGGATGAAAGATGATGATGATACTTGGATGGATGAAGGATGATGATGTTGATACTTGGATGGATGGATGATGATGATGATGATGATGATACTTGGAATGGATGAAGGATGATGATGATGATACTTGGATGGATGATGATGATACTTGGATGGATGAAGGATGGATGATGATACTTTGATGGATGGATGATGATGATACTTGGATGGATGAAGGATGATGATGATACTTGGATGGATGAAGGATGATGATGATGATACTTGGATGGATGATGATGATACTTAGATGGATGGATGATGATGATGATGATACTTGGATGGATGGATGATGATGAAACTTGGATGGATGAAGGATGATGATGATACTTGGATGGATGGATGATGATGATACTTGGATGGATGAAGGATGATTATACTTGGATGGATGAAGGATGATTATACTTGGATGGATGAAGGATGATGATGTTGATACTTGGATGGATGGATGATGATACTTGAATCCGCTGACCTTTGCTGCGGAAAAGGTTTTGTCGGCTGCTATAAAAATGTCAACAATCAATTTATTTTGGGATCGATTCGCATCGTCTCTGTAAAGTTGAGCTCCGTGTGTTTAGTCACATTTTTTGAAAGAATGGTCTTTGTGCTAGCAGTGCTCATAGTGAGATCACCACGCTCATTTGCACATCGACAACAGATGTGCAGCTTCAGTCTCCCTTCTGCTGTTTTAGCCTTCTTATTGCACCACCACATTTTCAATGTCTGGGCTACAGGCAGGCCAAGCTAGTACCAGCACTGTTTTACTACGAAGCCACGCTGTTATAACACGTGGCTTGGCATTGCCTTGCTGAAATAAGCAGGGGCGTCCTTGATAAAAATTGCTTGGATGTTGCTCCAAAAGCTGTATGTACCTTTTCAGCATTAATGGTGCCTTCACAGATGTGTAAGTTACCCATGCCTTGGGCACTAATGCACCCCCATACCATCACACATGCTGCCTAGAAAGATCCGTGTGGTTCTTTTCCCACTTTGTTCCGGAGGAGACGACGTCCACAGTTTCCAAAAACAACTTGAAATGTGGACTTGTCAGACCACAGAACACTTTGCCACTTTGCATCAGTCCATCTTAGATGAGCTCGGGCCCAGCATACGCCGGCAGCGTTTCTGGGTGTTGTTGATACATAGCTTTGGCTTTGCATAGTAGAGTTTTATCTTGCACTTACAGATGCAGTGACCAACTGTAGTTACTGACAGTGGTTTTTTGAAGTGTTCCTGATTTCATGTGGTGATATCCTTAACACACTGACGGTTTTTGATGCAGGTTTTCAGCCTTGCCGCTTATGTGCAGTGATTTCTTCAGATTCTCTGAACTTGTTGATATTACGGAGCGTGGTTGGTGAAATCCCTACATTCCGTGCAATAGCTGGTTGAGAAATGTTGTTGCCAATGTGTTCAGGCATTTGTTGACAAAGTGGTGACCCTCGCCCCGTCCTTTTTTTGTGAATGACCGAGCATTTCATGGAAGCTGCTTTTATATCCAATCATGGCACCCACCTGTTCCCAATTAGCCTGTCCACCTGTGTGATATTCCAAATAAGTGTATGATGAGCATCCCTCAACTTTCTCAGTCTTTTTTGCCACTTGTGCCAGCTTTTTTTTTTTAACACATTGCAGGCAGCAACTTCCAAATGAGCTAATATTCGTAAAAAATAACCAGGTGTTCCAGTTTGAACTTTAAATATCTTGTCCTTGCAGTCTATTTGAAAATAAGTTGAAAAGGATTTGCAAATCAATATATTCTCTTTTTATTTATCTTTTACACAACATGACAACTTTACTGCTTTTGGGGTTTGTAATTTTACATAAATGCTATGAGAAAAAAGTGGAAGATAATATAATAAGGTCTATAAGAATGAAATCATGGGATTGGGAAACAAGTTTAATTAATATAATTTTTAAAATAGTGATTGTCCATATTATAGATTGTAAAAACAATATCTAAATATGTGAGACAGCCAAAGAGGTTGGATGCTCCTAAAGATTTTAAAATATAGAGCAGCAACATAACTAAAATATTGGCTTAATGAGATGCTACACAACCAGAAAAATGATTTTTTAATTAAATATACTTTTATATGGAAAATAGACATTAGGTGCATTTATAAATTATGGCAAATTATTATTGACACATTTTTTTTTCTCTAAATTTGGCGCCCGAGTCAAAATAATTTCCCAGGCCTGCATTAGTGGTACATGCACCAAAGTAGGATAATCACTGGTGTGCATTATTAATGTGATATTTTTTTGTGATTAATCAAAAACATAAATTTGACCGATTTGACCAATGTTAAAACTCCATTTATTTCTATTTATTTCTCCATGAATGGCAGAAGGAAGGTGTCTTTCCTCCGCTTTTTTTGTGAGTCGCTGCTGTCACTCTGCTGCCGCCGACGTGTGTCACTCAACAACACAAACAATATGCTGCGCATGATTCCTGCTGGCTTTGCTGTCAGCTGATGTCTGCTGCTGGAAATCCTCTTTCTAGGAACCCGTTTAGAGCCAGGATGTGCTTGTTGGTTGTTTTGTGTCCGCTCCGTTGTTGTTGCTAGGAGACCAGGGTGTGATGCACCAGTGTTGCTGTCCGACACACTCTTCACAATTGCTGCTTTACACTTGTATACACACACACACACACACACACACACACACACACACACACACTAGTATTTATTTTCTTGAGACCTGAGAAAAATGCCTCCCTCTTTAAGACCAGCCTTTCTAGATATATAAAATGTGTATTTACAACATAAATAATATATACATACTATGCAAATATAAACATGCTTGTTGTGGAAAATGAGTTGATATTTCACAAGAAAAACATAGAATTTTGTCAGCATTATAATAAAAGTCGTCGTTTTACTCAGCACAAGTCAAAATTTTACAAGAAAAACAGAACATGTGTGCAATATTATGATAAAAGTTGGACTTTTACTCAATAACAGTCGCCGTTTTAAAAGAAAAGCTTGAAATGTTGGCAATTTTATGAAAAGTCGTCATCTTTTTCTGAGAAAACTAACCTTTTAGCAATATTATAATAATCGGATATCTGCTTGGCAAAATTGTGACAAAAGTCATGATTTTACTTAAAAAATGTCACTATTTTACAAGAACAACAAGAAAATGGTAAAATTAGGATAAAAGTTGTAATTTTACTCAATAACAGTCGCAATTTTAAAAGAAAAGCTTAAAATGTTGGCAATTTTATGAGAAGTCATTTTACTAGTCAGAAGTCAACATTTTTCTGAGAAAAATAACATTTTAGCAATATTTAAATAATAATCGGATATCTACTTGGCAAAATTGTGACAGAAGTCATGATTTTACTTAAAAAATGTCACTATTTTACAAGAACAACAAAAAAATGGTAAAATTAGGATGAAAGTTGTAATTTTACTCAATAATAGTCGCAATTTAACAAGAAAAGCTTAAAATATAATGTTGCAATTTTATGAAAAGAGTCAAAATTTTACTCGACAAAAGTCAAAACTTTATAAACAAACTTTTAAATGTTGGCAATGTTATAATAACATTCTGAATTTTACTTGGCAAAATTGTGAGAAAAGTCATTTTACTTAAAAAATGTCACTACTTTACAAGAGCAAGAAAATGGTAAAATTAGGATGAAAGTTGTAATTTTACTCAATAACAGTCACAGTTTTAAAAGAAAAGCTTGAAATGTTGGCAATTTTATGAAAAGTAATTTTACTCGTCAGAAGTCAACATTTTTCTGTGAAAACTAACATTTTAGCAATATTATAATAATCGGATATCTACTTGGCAAAATTGTGACAAAAGTCATGCTTTTACTTAAAAAATGTCACTATTTTACAAGAAGAACAAAAAACATTGTAATGTTATGATAAAAGTTGTAATTTTACTCAATAACAGTCGCAATTTAACAAGAAAAGCTTAAAATAAAATGTTGGCAATTTTATGAAAAGAGTCAAAATTTTACTCGACAAAAGTCAAAACTTTATAAGCAAACTTTAAAATGTTGGCAATGTTATAATAATATTCAGAATATTACTTGGCAAAATTGTGACAAAAGTTATGATTTTACTTAAAAAATGTCACTATTTTACAAGAACAACAAAATAATGGTAAAATTAGGATACAAGTTGTAATTTTACTCAATAATAGTCGCAATTTAACAAGAAAAGCTTAAATTAAAATGTAGGCAATTTTATGAAGAGTCAAAATTTTACTCGACAAAAGTCACAACTTTATAAGCAAACTTTAAAATGTTGGCAATGTTATAATAATATTCTGAATTTTACTTGGCAAAATTGTGACAAAAGTCAATTTTACTATAAAAATGTCACTACTTTACAAGAACAACAAAAAACATTGCAATATTATGATAAAAGTGTTAATTCTACTTAATAAGTCGCAATTTAACAAGAAAAGCTTAAAATAAAATGTTGGCAATTTTATGAAAAGAGTCAAAATTTTACTCGACAAAAGTCACAACTTTATAAGTAAACTTTAAAATGTTGGCAATGTTATAAAAACATTCAGAATTTTACTTGGCAAAATTGTGACAAGTCATAATTTTACTGAAAAAATGTCACTACTTTACAAGAACAACAAAAAAACATTGTAATATTATGATAAAAGTGTTAATTTTACTCAATAACAGACGCAATTTTACAAGAAAAGCTTAAAATGTTGGCAATTTTATGAAGAGTCAAAATTTTACTTGACAAAAGTCACAACTTTACCAGCAAACTTAAAATTGTTGGCAATGTTATAATAATAATCACAATTTTACTTGCCAAAATTGTGACAAAAGTCATAATTTTACTTAAAAAATGTCACTATTTTACAAGAACAACAAAATAATGGTAAAATTAGGATAAAAGTTGTAATTTTACTCAATAACAGTCGCAATTTAACAAGAAAAGCTTAAAATAAAATGTTGGCAATTTTATGAAAAGAGTCAAAATTTTACTCGACAAAAGTCACAACTTTATAAGCAAACTTTAAAATGTTGGCAATGTTATAATAATATTCTGAATTTTACTTTGCAAAATTGTGACAAAAGTCAATTTTACTATAAAAATGTCACTACTTTACAAGAACAACAAAAAACATTGTAATATTATGATAAAAGTGTTAATTTTACTTAATAAGTCACAATTTAACAAGAAAAGCTTAAAATAAAATGTTGGCAATTTTATGAAAAGTCAAAATTTTACTCGACAAAAGTCACAACTTTATAAGCAAACTTTAAAATGTTGGCAATGTTATAAAAACATTCAGAATTTTACTTGGCAAAATTGTGACAAGTCATAATTTTACTGAAAAAATGTCACTACTTTACAAGAACAACAAAAAAACATTGTAATATTATGATAAAAGTGTTAATTTTACTCAATAACAGACGCAATTTTACAAGAAAAGCTTAAAATGTTGGCAATTTTATGAAGAGTCAAAATTTTACTCGACAAAAGTCACGACTTTACCAGCAAACTTAAAATTGTTGGCAATGTTATAATAATAATCACAATTTTACTTGCCAAAATTGTGACAAAAGTCATAATTTTACTTAAAAAATGTCACTATTTTATAAGAACAACAAAATAATGGTAAAATTAAGATAAAAGTTGTCATTTTACTCAATAACAGTCGCAATTTAACAAGAAAAGCTTAAAATAAAATGTTGGCAATTTTATGAAAAGAGTCAAAATTTTACTCGACAAAAGTCACAACTTTATAAGCAAACTTTAAAATGTTGGCAATGTTATAAAAACATTCAGAATTTTACTTGGCAAAATTGTGACAAGTCATAATTTTACTGAAAAAATGTCACTACTTTACAAGAACAACAAAAAAACATTGTAATATTATGATAAAAGTGTTAATTTTACTCAATAACAGACGCAATTTTACAAGAAAAGCTTAAAATGTTGGCAATTTTATGAAGAGTCAAAATTTTACTCGACAAAAGTCACAACTTTATAAGCAAACTTAAAATTGTTGGCAATGTTATAATAATAATCACAATTTTACTTTGCAAAATTGTGACAAAAGTCATAATTTTACTGAAAAAATGTCACTATTTTACAAGAACAACAAAAAAAAAAGGTAAAATTAGGATAAAAGTTGTAATTTTACTCTAACAGTCGCAATTTAACAAGAAAAGCTTAAAATAAAATGTTGGCAATTTTATGAAAAGAGTCAAAATTTTACTCGACAAAAGTCACAACTTTATAGGCAAACTTTAAAATGTTGGTAATGTTATAATAATAATAATAATCAGAATTTTACTTGGCAAAATTGTGACAAGTCATAATTTTACTGAAAAAATGTCACTACTTTACAAGAACAACAAAAAAAAATGTAATATGATAAAAGTTGTAATTTTGCTTTATAACAGACTCAATTTTACAAGAAAAGCTTAAAATGTTGGCAATTTTATGAAGAGTCAAAATTTTACTCGACAAAAGTCACAACTTTATAAGCAAACTTTAAAATGTTGGCAATGTTATAATAATATTCTGAATTTTACTTGCCAAAATTGTGACAAAATTCAACTTTACTATAAAAATGTCACTACTTTACAAGAACAACAAAAAACATTGTAATATTATGATAAAAGTGTTAATTTTACTTAATAAGTCGCAATTTAACAAGAAAAACTTAAAATAAAATGTTGGCAATTTTATGAAAAGAGTCAAAATTTTACTCGACAAAAGTCACAACTTTATAAGCAAACTTTAAAATGTTGGTAATGTTATAATAACATTCAGAATTTTACTTGGCAAAATTGTGACAAGTCATAATTTTACTGAAAAAATGTCACTACTTTACAAGAACAACAAAAAAACATTGTAATATTATGATAAAAGTGTTAATTTTACTCAATAACAGACGCAATTTTACAAGAAAAGCTTAAAATGTTGGCAATTTTATGAAGAGTCAAAATTTTACTCGACAAAAGTCACGACTTTACCAGCAAACTTAAAATTGTTGGCAATGTTATAATAATAATCACAATTTTACTTGCCAAAATTGTGACAAAAGTCATAATTTTACTTAAAAAATGTCACTATTTTATAAGAACAACAAAATAATGGTAAAATTAAGATAAAAGTTGTCATTTTACTCAATAACAGTCGCAATTTAACAAGAAAAGCTTAAAATAAAATGTTGGCAATTTTATGAAAAGAGTCTAAATTTTACTCGACAAAAGTCACAACTTTATAAGCAAACTTTAAAATGTTGGCAATGTTATAAAAACATTCAGAATTTTACTTGGCAAAATTGTGACAAGTCATAATTTTACTGAAAAAATGTCACTATTTTACAAGAACAACAAAAAAACATTGTAATATTATGATAAAAGTGTTAATTTTACTCAATAACAGACGCAATTTTACAAGAAAAGCTTAAAATGTTGGCAATTTTATGAAAAGAGTCAAAATTTTACTCAACTAAAGTCACAACTTTATAAGCAAACTTTAAAATGTTGGCAATGTTATAACATTAAGAATTTTACTTGGCAAAATTGTGACAAAAGTCACAATTTTACTGAAAAAATGTCACTATTTTACAAGAACAACAAAAAAAATAGTAAAATTTGGATAAAAGTTGTAATTTTACTCAATAACAGTCGCAATTTTACAAGAAAAGCTTAAAATGTTGGCAATTTTATGAAGAGTCAAAATTTTACTTGACAAAAGTCACAACTTTACCAGCAAACTTAAAATTGTTGGCAATGTTATAATGAAAATAATCACAATTTTACTTGCCAAAATTGTGACAAAAGTCATAATTTTACTTAAAAAATGTCACTATTTTACAAGAACAACAAAATAATGGGAAAATTAGGATAAAAGTTGTAATTTTACTCAATGACAGTCGCAATTTAACAAGAAAAGCTTAAAATAAAATGTTGGCAATTTTATGAAAAGAGTCAAAATTTTACTCGACAAAAGTCAAAATTTTATAAGCAAACTTTAAATGTTGGCAATGTTATAACATTCAGAATTTTACTTGGCAAAATTGTGACAAAAGTCACAATTTTACTGAAAAAATGTCACTATTTTACAAGAACAACAAAAAAATGGTAAAATTTGGATAAAAGTTGTAATTTTACTCAATAACAGTCGCAATTTTACAAGAAAAGCTTAAAATGTTGGCAATTGTATGAAGAGTCAAAATTTTACTTTACAAAAGTCACAACTTTACCAGCAAACTTAAAATTGTTGGCAATGTTATAATAATAATCACAATTTTACTTGCCAAAATTGTGACAAAAGTCATAATTTTACTTAAAAAATGTCACTATTTTACAAGAACAACAAAATAATGGGAAAATTAGGATAAAAGTTGTCATTTTACTCAATAACAGTCGCAATTTAACAAGAAAAGCTTGAAATAAAATGTTGACAATTTTATGAAAAGAGTCAAAATTTTACTTGACAAAAGTCACAACTTTATAGGCAAACTTTAAAATGTTGGCAATGTTATAACATTCAGAATTTTACTTGGCAAAATTGTGACAAAAGTCATAATTTTACTCAAAAGGTCACTATTTTAAAAGAACAAAAAATTGTGTAAAATTTAGTTAAATTCTGAATTTTATACGACCAATGTCACCATTTTGCATTAAAAAGTAATACTTTGACGAGAAAATAATGCAATATTACAGAAACAAAAATATGAGAAATCGTTCTCAATTTTAAATATAAAAAAGTCGACACATTGTGAGACTGCTTTTATTTATTTTTTTGTAATTGTTTTTTAATCTTCATTATTCACTTCAATTTATTACAATATGTCTCTCTACACATTTTTTTTTTAATGATTATTATTAATTTTGGCCAAAGGGGGCGCATTTCAATTTCTTACACACACTTGTTATTTCATATGTTGACCAGAGGGGGAGCACTTTTAAAAGCGACACACAGTCAATGTGAAAACTCCCTCCTCTGATGTCACCACCAAATGAGACAGTGGAAGTCCTTCTTTAGCTGCCGTCTTGTTTTTATCATAAATTGCTGCCTTTGCACCTGTCAATCTTTACTTTCGTATGCGCGTTAAATCAACAAAAAAATCCTGACTTTGGAGCAATGTTCACAGACTCTATATTTGATGTTATTGGGATAATGAATTATGTCATCACTTCTTCACACCTCTTCATATGGAAGATACTTTTCCTTTTTCATGTCTCAAGACGGCTGAAAATACAAGCACACACACACACACACACACACACACACACACACACACACACACACACACACACACACACACACACAGACACACACACACAAAGTATTGTTGTGTGTGTTGCCGTCAAGCCCAAAGTGTATTATGCTTGCTGTTTATCAGGCAGCCCATGAAGGGCAATCAAGCTGGGTTGGTAGAGCCAGCAACCTGAGGGCTCCTGGTTCGATCCCCGGCTTCTGCCATCCTCGTCACGTCCGCAGTGACCTTGAGCAAGACCCTTTGCTCGTGATGGTCTCGCCATCTGTGTGTGTGTCAATGTGGGAATAGTGTTAAAACACTTTGAGTACCTGGAAGGTAGAGACCCTCAAACCAGTGAAGTTGGAACGTTGTGTAAACTCAATACAAGAATTTGCTAATCCTTCACAACATATATTCAATTAAATAGACTCTAAAGACAGGATATTTCATTTTCACACTTAAAAACTTTATTTTTTGCAAATATTAGCTCATTTTGAATTCGATGCCAGGAACATGTTTCAAAAAAGCTGGCACAAGTGGCATAAAAGACTGAGAAAGTTGAGGAATGCTCATCAAACACTTATTTGGAACATCCCACAGGTGTGCAGGCTAATTGGGAACAGGTGGGTGCCATGATTGGCTATAAAAGCAGCTTCCATGAAATGCTCAGTCGTTCACAAACAAGGACGGGGCGAGGGTCACCACTTTGTCAACAAATGCCTGAGCAAATTGTTCAAGAACAACATTTCTCAAGCAGCTATTGCAAGGAATTTAGGGATTTCACCATCTACGCTCCGTAATATCCTCAAAAGGTTCAGAGAATCTGAAGAAATCACTGCACGTAAGCCATGATATTACAGACCTTGCATCCCTCAAAAAGCCACATTAGTGTGTAAGAGATATCACCACATGGGCTCAGGAACACTTCAGAAAACCGCTGTCAGTAACTACAGTTGGTCGCTACATCTTTAAGTTCAAGTTAAAACTTTGCTATGCAAAGCCAAAGCCATTTGTCAACAACACCCAGAAACGCCGCCGACTTCGCTTGGGCCCGAGCTCATCTAAGATGGACTGATGCAAAGTGGAAAAGTGTTCTGTGGTCTGACGAGTCCACATTTCAAATTATTTTTGGAAACTGTGGACGTTGTGTCCAACGGATCAAAGAGGAGAAGAACCATCCGGATTGTTCTCGGCGCAAGGTGTAAACGGCAGCATGTGTGATGGTATGGGGGTGCATTAGTGCCCAAGGCATGGGTAACTTACACATCTGTGGAGGCACCATTAATGCTGAAAGGTACATACAGGTTTTGGAGCAACATCTAAGCAACGTTATCATGGACGCCCCTGCTTATTTCAGCAAGACAACACCAGTGTGGCTTCATAGTAAAAGATTGCGGGTACTAGACTGGCTTGCCTGTAGTCCAGACATTGAAAATGTGTGAAGGCTAAAATATGAGGCGGGAGACTGTTGAACTACTTAAGTTGTACTTCAAGCAAGAATGGGAAATAATTCCACTTCAAAAATGTCTCCTCAGTTCCCAAACCTTTACTGAGTGTTGAATTCTAAGCTCATGATTATTTTCAATAAGTTTCTCAGTGTAAACATGAAATATCTTATCTTTGAAGTCTATTCAATTGAACATACGTTGAAAAGGATTTGTAGTTGTGACTGACATCTGATGCTGTGCGGGTTCCCAGGACCACCAAGGAAGGACATTGCTTCCAAGCAGGTTTGACTCGCTTTATTTTTCAATACAGCTTGTCTGCGGTAGGGTCGCTTTTCAGCTCTTCTCCACTGCTTTCAGCCGCCCCCATCATCGCTGTCTTCGGCTCGCTCTCTGTCGCTCACTCTTCAGGTACTGCTGCGGGTTCACCTCCTTCTCCCCTTTTATACATCCTGAGGAGAAATGTTAAGACCCACGCACCTGATCTCGCTTGTAGCTCTCCGCTCGGTCGTCGTCTCCGCCTCCTTGCCGCCATCTTGGGCCGGGCTCCAGCGTGTCCTGCCCCGCTGCTCGTTCGCCGGCTCCGCCTCTCCACAGTTGTATTCTCCTTTTATTTACCATTTACTCAAGGCACCAACTTCCCTGCCCATGCAGAGAATCATAATAGAAGCCAAGAACGCCCACAATGCAACGCTGCAAAGTCTGCTGCAGCCGTGGTCACATTCCATAAATTCCTGTGGCAGCGTGACCCTGCTTGTTTTGTTGTTGTTGTTGTGGATGTTTGCAAAGGAGACGGGGGTTGTTTTATTCAAATGTGGCCGCTTCTTTGGCAAGGTGACTGCAGCGAGACAAGCAGGTGACCTCCGGGGTTATTATTCCGGGAAGAATGACATTATTGCAGACACTGAAGCTCAATAATTTGTGTTTATTCAAGCCTTGGTGGGGTTGTAATGCATGACCCCCCCCCAACTATAAAGTGCTGACTAAGCATGTTTCATGTTAAGTTGTAGTTATAATGAACTATTATATTAACTAGAATTGTTCATTACATAATTTAGACTCCAATGTGCACTAACGGAGCTTTCAAGTAATTTTTAGGTGCAGTTAAGCTACTTTAAATGCACTTATTTTAATTACAACCTTTCCAGTGAAAGCTGCTGTTTTGTGTCAAGCACGTCAGTGTGAGGCAGCTGTGATTGACAGCCATGGACGCCAATCACTTTACTTCTTTAAAAAAAAAAAAGTTCAACTTGTAATTGTGACAAATTAAGACATTTACTTGTTCAATTTGTCCCTTTGAAGGATGATTCATTTAAAAAAAATGAATACAAATATTTGTTGATTTATACATTTTTTTTTAAATAAAATGTATGCATTTTTATTTATTCCTTTTTTTTAAATCTTAAAATAATTAGAAGATAATTTAGCTCCACAAGCACACCGGCTATAATTACAGCCTTAGTGTTATTTGGTATGTAGATTTTAATAACACTTTTTCATTCATTTTTAAAAATGAATAGAAATATGTATTTATTTATAAATGTTTTTAAATAATATTTATGTATTTATTTATAATTTTTCATTTCATCAGAAATAATTACAAAATAATTTGGAGGCGGTGACATATTAAAAATTGAACACAGTTAAGCTAAATTAGCACACGGGCTAGAATTACAGCCTTAATATTATTTGGAATGTAGATTTTAATATAACTCTTTCATTCATTTTTAAAAATGAATAAACATTTTTTTTAATTTATACATTTGAAAAAAATGTATGTATTTTATTTTTCTATTTTATCACAAAGTAATTTGGAGGCGGTGACATACTACATTTTGAACACAGTTAAGCTAAATAAGCACAATTACATTCTTAATGTTATTTGGTATGTGGATTTTAATAAAACTTTTTCATTCATTTTTAAAAATGAATAAAATTTTCATCTATTTATACATTTTTTAAATAATATTTATGTATTTAATTTTTATTTTTATTTTATCAGAAAACAATTAGAAAATAATTAGGAGGTGGTGACATACTAAAACTTGAACACAGTTAAGCTAAATAAGCACACTATAATTACAGCCTTAATGTTATTTGGTATGTAGATTTTAATAAAACTTTTTCATTCATTTTTAAAATGAATAAAATATTTATCTATTTATACATTTTTTTAAATAATATTTATGTATTTAATTTTTATTTTAATTTTATCAGAAAACAATTAGAAAATAATTTGGAGGCGGTGACATACTAAAACTTGAACACAGTTAAGCTAAATAAGCACACTATAATTACAGCCTTAATGTTATTTGGTATGTAGGTTTTAATAAAACTTTTTCATTCATTTTAAAAATGAATAAAATTTTCATCTATTTATACATTTTTTAAATAATATTTATGTATTTAATTTTTATTTTTATTTTATCGGAAAACAATTAGAAAATATTTTGGAGGCGGTGACATACTAAAACTTGAACACAAGCTAAATAAGCACACTATAATTACAGCCTTAATGTTATTTGGTATGTAGGTTTTAATAAAACTTTTTCATTCATTTTTAAAAATTTATAAAAATATGTATATATTTATAAATGTTTTTAAATATTTGTATTTATGTTTTTATTTCATCAGAAAAAAATTAGGAGGTGGTGACATACTAAAACTTGAACACAGTTAAACTAAATAAGCACAGACTATAATCACAGCCTTAATATTATTTGGTATATAGATTTTAATCCAACTTTTTTATTCATTTTTAAAAATGAATGAAAATATGTATTTGTACTTTTTGAAAATATGGATTTATTTATTTATTTTACATTATGACTTTTGGTATTAGTGTTCCTGGGGTAAAAAAGGGACACCACACACACAGTACAGCACATTTTTACAGCGACATGTTTATATATCATTTATACACTTTGGCCCCCAGACACATTTTTGTCCCTCAATGTGGCCCCTGAGTCAAAATATTTGCCCGGCTCTGAGCGAACCGGTGATGCTTTTTCATATTTTGTGTGTGAGGAGGTAGCAAACATCACCTGTAAGGAGCACTGACAAGGTGTTGACTGGCTGCAGGGCGGAAGTGACACAGCCATTTGCTATATATGGGCATGGGGGCGTGGCCAACTAAGGGAGACAACGACTGGGTGCCAGCTGGGTTTAATGTCAAGAGGCAAAGGTGTGTGTGTGTGTGTGTGTGTGTGTGTGTGTGTGTGTGTGTGTGTGTGTGTGTGTGTGTTCTTGTATTTCCAGCCTTCTTGAGACATGAAAAAGGAAACGTATCTTCCATATGAGGAGGTGTGAACAAATCATGGTCCCAATAACATTGCATCTAATAGACAATGTCTCATTGGCACCCCTGCTGGTCAAAATGAGGATAGTCCCAAAAAGGAGGGGTTTTTTTTGGACTGTGTCGCTTTTAAGTGCTCCCCTCTGGTCAACATATGAAATAACAAGTGTGTTAAAATTTGCAGTGCTCCTCCTTTGGCCACAATTAGTTTAATTAAATACATATGTATATAGAGACATACACAAAAATAACAAACACAAAAAGAAAAATGTCATTTAAAAAATTTTTTTTTCACTAAAATCATCTTTTTCTCACAAAATTGGGAACAGTTTCTCATATTCGTTTTGCTTCCTTAAAGTTGCAATATTTTCTCGTGAAATCTTTTTTTTTTTTTTTTAGGTAAAATTAAAACTTTTTCATGCAAAATTCTGACTTATCACATCGTCAATTTTTTTGTTGTAAAATAGTGACATTTTTGGAGTACAATTAAATTTTCTCATGATTTTGCCTGGCAAAAATTCGTTTTAATATTATTGTTACAATATTGCCGACATTTTTAAGTTTTCTTAAAAAATTGTGACTTTAGTCGAGTAAAATTACGACTCTTTTCATCCATACATTCATTTTCTACCGGTTGTCCTTTTTTGTGGGTTGCGGGAGTGCTGGAGCCTATCCAAGCTGCACTCGGCCGGAAAGCGGGATATACCCTGGACAAGTCGCCATCTCATCACAGGGCCAACACAGACAGACTTTTCATAAAATTGCCCAAATGCTAAACTTTTTTTTTTTTGTAAAATTGCGACTGTTATTGAGTAAAATTCCAACTTTTATCATAATATTGCACACATGTTCAGTTTTATTTGTAACATTTTGACTTGCGTTGACAAAAAATGAGGATTTTTATTATAATGCTGCCAAAATTTTACGTTTTTCTTGTGAAATTTTGACCTTTTTATCGTGAAATTTCAACTCATTTTTCACAACAACCCATCCATCCATCCATTTTCTACCGCTTATTCTCTTTTGGGATCACGGGGGGCGCTGGCGCCTATCTCAGCTACAATCGGGCGGAAGGTGGGGTACACCCTGGACAAGTCGCCATCTCATCACAGGGCCAACACAGACAGACTTTTCATAAAATTGCCCAAATGCTAAACTTTTTTTTTTTTATAAAATTGCGACTGTTATTGAATAAAATTCCAACTTTTATCATAATATTGCACACATGTTCAGTTTTATTTGTAACATTTTGACTTGCGTTGACAAAAAATTAGGATTTTTATTATAATGCTGCCAAAATTTTAAGTTTTTCTTGTGAAATTTTGACCTTTTTATCGTGAAATTTCAACTCTTTTTTTCACAACAACCCATCCATCCATCCATTTTTTTACCGCTTATTCCCTTTTGGAGTCGGGGGGCGCTGGCGCTTATCTCAGCTACAATCGGGCGGAAGGTGGCGTACACCCTGGACAAGTCGCCACCTTATCACAGGGCCAACACAGACAGACTTTTCATAAAATTGCCCAAATGCTAAACTTTTTTTTTTTTTTGTAAAATTGCGACTGTTGAGTAAAATTCCAACTTTTATCATAATATTGCACACATGTTCAGTTTTTCTTGTAAAATTTTGACTTGCGTTGACAAAAAAATGATGATTTTTATTATAATACTGCCAAAATTTTAAGTTTTTCTTGTGAAATTTTGACCTTTTTATCGTGAAATTTCAACTCATTTTTCACAACAACCCATCCATCCATCCATTTTTTTACCGCTTATTCCCTTTTGGGGTCGGGGGGCGCTGGCGCCTATCTCAGCTACAATCGGGCTGAAGGTGGGGTACACCCTGGACAAGTCGCCACCTCATCACAGGGCCAACACAGACAGACTTTTCATAAAATACGCCCAAATGCTAAACTTTTTTTTTTGTAAAATTGCGACTGAGTAAAATTCCAACTTTTATCATAATATTGCACACATGTTCAGTTTTTCTTGTAAAATTTTGACTTGCATTGACAAAAAATTATGATTTTTATAATAATACTGCCAAAATTTTAAGTTTTTCTTGTGAAATTGTGACCTTTTTATCGTGAAATTTCAACTCTTTTTTTCACAACAACCCATCCATCCATCCATTTTTTACCGCTTATTCCCTTTTGGGGTCACTGCCGCCTATCTCAGCTACAATTGGCCGGAAGGCGGGGTACACCCTGGACAAGTCGCCACCTCATCACGGAGCCAACACAGACTTTTCATAAAATTGCCCAAATGCCCCCAATTTTTTTTTTTTGTAAAATTGCGACTGTTGAGTAAAATTCCAACTTTTATCATAATATTGCACACATGTTCAGTTTTTCTTGTAAAATTTGGACTTGCGTTGACAAAAAATGATTTTTATTATGCTGCCAAAATTTTAAGTTTTTCTTGTGAAATTGTGACCTTTTTATCGTGAAATTTCAACTCATTTTTCACAACAACCCATCCATCCATCCATTTTTTACCGCTTATTCCCTTTTGGGGTCACTGGCGCCTATCTCAGCTACAATCGGCCGGAAGGCGGGGTACACCCTGGACAAGTCGCCACCTTATCACAGGGCCAACACAGACAGACTTTTCATAAAATTGCCCAAATGCTAACTTTTTTTTTTTTGTAAAATTCCAACTTTTATCATAATATTGCACACATGTTCAGTTTTTCTTGTAAAATTTTAACTTGCGGTGACAAAAAATGACCACTTTTATTATAATACTGCCAAAATTTTAAGTTTTTCTTGTGAAATTTTGACCTTATCGTGAAATTTCAACTCATTTTTCACAACAACCCATCCATCCATCCATTTTTTACCGCTTATTCCCTTTTGGGGTCACTGGCGCCTATCTCAGCTACAATCGGCCGGAAGGCGGGGTACACCCTGGACAAGTCGCCACCTCATCACAGGGCCAACACAGACTTTAATAAAATTGCCCGAATGCTAAACATTTTTTTTCGTTTTTGTAAAATTGCGACTGTTATTGAGTAAAATTCCAACTTTTATCATAATATTGCACACATGTTCAGTTTTTCTTGTAAAATTTTGACTTGCCTTGACAAAAAATTATGATTTTTATTATAATGCTGCCAAAATTTGAAGTTTTTCTTGTGAAATTTTGACCTTTTGATTGGGAAATTTCAACTCATTTTTCACAACAATGTTTTTTATATTTTCATAGGATTTTAATGTTGTTAATGTTGTAAATACACATTTTTATATATCTAGAAATGGTGGTAAGCCTTTTTCTCAGGTCTCAAGAAGGTAACAAATACAAGTGTGTGTGGTGTGTGTGTGTGTGTGTGTGTGTGTGTGTGTGTGTGTGTGTGTGGAAGGGGAGAAAAAGAAGCGCTGAGTGTGTACGTCAGTGCGCAGCACATCTGCGCAGAAAGAGAGAGCGAGAGAGAGGGAGAGAGAGAGAGAGAGTCCTTCCCTCCTCTTCGTCCTATTTGAGGCTGCAAAAGCGGGGCGAGGAGACGAACTCAACCAGCCAGGACATTTTCCAACAAAACTTCATTTTTTTCCTATACTGTCATGCGCACTTGCAACTTGGGTGTTGTTGACGTTTTCACCTCGGAGCGCGGGACGATGTTTTTATTCGGATGATGCGCTGTCGTGCACACAATCGAACCAGCGCTCCTTCCATCTGTGAGGATCGAACCCAGCCTTTTTTATTTTGTTACTTTCCTTGCCTTTTTTAAAAACCCTGTTGTTTTTTTTTTATCCTCTTGACGATAGCAGGCTGCTATTAATTTTTCATTCGTATGCATCCGCACGAAGGTGGCAGCAGAGAGGAGGAAGAGGAGGAGGAGCGGCGTGCAAATAAGTGAGGCGGGACGTGCGGCATGAATGAATGAATGCGTGAATAAGACACGCAGCCAGCATCCGACATAAAGCATCACTGGACGAGAAGGAGGTAGGAGACAAACATGCTTTGTTTTGATGCTACATTATTCATGTTTAGTGTGTATATAGCATTGCACATTATGAACACGTGAAATATTTCACCTTCCTATTCATGCATATGCATATTTAGTTTATATGAAACATTGCACATTATGAACACATTGAATATTTCACCTTCCCATTCATGCATATGCATATTTAGTTTATATGAAACATTGCACATTATGAACACATTAAATATTTCACCTTCCTATTCATGCATATTTAGTGTGCAGTGTCCGTATACATTGCACATTATTATGAATACATGGGATATTTCACCTTCCTGTTCATGCATATTTAGTGTGCAGTGTCCGTATGTATCGCACATGATTATGAATACATGGGATATTTCAAATTCCTGGCCTCATGTCTCTGGAAAATATGAATTATGAGGAGCCACAAAGTGAAGGAGCTGAACATCCCACCCAGAGTAGCCCGTTAATCCTGCACCTTGTCACATCATGACCTGTGGGCCGCTTGCCCTAAGGACGGGGAGGGGAGGTGGAGTATAGTGTGTGTACACACACACACACACACACACACACACTAAGAGACCTTGACAAATGTGCCTGCAGCAAATTGACTTGTGCTTTTTTTTAAATTTCCCCTTTTTTTAATGTAATTTTTTTCTTTTTTTGTTACGCTTCAGGATGATAAATGTCTTATTTTTTTCCTCGCCGCGTAAACAAACTCCGGCCGTAATCAAACATTTCATCCAGTTTTAAATAATAAAACCTCCTTAATGGTAAAAAAATAAAGGCAACCCAGGCAGCTTTAGCTTGCTGTGGGGAGAAATGAATCCTCCTCTTCCTCTATGTCAGGGGTGTCCAAACTTTTTCCACTGAGGGCCACACATGGAACAAGTAAAACATGCTGGGGTTGTTTTGCTATTTTTGATTTTCAAACCCATCCATTTTCTACCACTTATTGCTTTTGGGCTCGCTGGTGCCTATCTCAGCTACAATAGGGCGGAACAAGGGACGGCGTGGCGCAGTGGGAGAGTGGCCGTGCGCAACCCGAGGGTCACTGGTTCAAATCCCACCTAGAACCAACCTCGTCACGTCCGTTGTGTCCTGAGCAAGACACTTCACCCTTGCTCCTGATGGGTGCTGGTTGGCGCCTTGCATGGCAGCTCCCTCCATCAGTGTGTGAATGTGTGTGTGAATGGGTAAATGTGGAAGTAGTGTCAAAGCACTTTGAGTACCTTGAAGGTAGAAAAGCGCTATACAAGTACAACCCATTTATCATTTATTTATTTAACAAAATATATGGATTATTATTATTATTTTTTTTACCTTTAGGACTCCCAGGGACCATATAGGGTCTCCGTCATTAACATGTTAAAAAGAAGTCAAATTATTATTTTCATTTTTTTTATGCAACGCTTACAGTAAATATCAACTTAAGGTTGATATAATGTAAAAAAAAAAAAAAAAAAAAGTTTTATGCCTTTTCAGTTAAAGACAACTTTGTTTTTTTATAGTAAAACTGAAATATGCAGTATTTCCCCCATTGCCCAAAACATTCAGAAAGCAATGTTTCATCTGAATTAATTGGAGCCCTAAAAAGATCAATAATGCAAGACACCATTGATTTAAAT
>NC_084617.1:3166517-3196517 GCF_033978795.1 Nerophis ophidion | reverse complement strand
GTTAGATCCACTATGGACTGGACTCTCACACTATTATGTTAGATCCACTATGGACTGGACTCTCACACTATTATGTTAGATCCACTATGGACTGGACTCACACTATTATGTTAGATCCACTATGGACTGGACTCTCACACTATTATGTTAGATCCACTATGGACTGGACTCTCACTATTATGTTAGATCCACTATGGACTGGACTCTCACACTATTATGTTAGATCCACTATGGACTGGACTCTCACTATTATGTTAGATCCACTATGGACTGGACTCTCTCACTACTATGTTAGATCCACTATGGACTGGACTCTCACACTATTATGTTAGATCCACTATGGACTGGACTCTCACACTATTATGTTAGATCCACTATGGACTGGACTCTCACACTATGTTAGATCCACTATGGACTGGACTCTCACTATTATGTTAGGTCCACTATGGACTGGACTCTCACTATTATGTTAGATCCACTATGGACTGGACTCTCACTATTATGTTAGATCCACTATGGACTGGACTCTCACTATTATGTTAGATCCACTATGGACTGGACTCTCACATTATGTTAGATCCACTATGGACTGGACTCTCACAATTATGTTAGATCCACTATGGACTGGACTTTCACTTTTATATTAGATCCACTATGGACTGGACTCTCACACTATTATGTTAGATCCACTATGGACTGGACTCTCACACTATTATGTTAGATCCACTATGGACTGGACTCTCACACTATTATGTTAGATCCACTATGGACTGGACTCTCACACTATTATGTTAGATCCACTATGGACTGGACTCTCACTATTATGTTAGATCCACTATGGACTGGATTCTCACACTATTATGTTAGATCCACTATGGACTGGATTCTCACACTATTATGTTAGATCCACTATGGACTGGACTCTCACACTATTATGTTAGATCCACTATGGACTGGACTCTCACACTTTTATATTAGATCCACTATGGACTGGACTCTCACACTATTATGTTAGATCCACTATGGACTGGACTCTCACACTATTGTGTTAGATCCACTATGGACTGGACTCTCACACTATTATGTTAGATCCACTATGGACTGGACTCTCACACTATTATGTTAGATCCACTATGGACTGGACTCTCACAATTATGTTAGATCCACTATGGACTGGACTCTCACACTATTATGTTAGATCCACTATGGACTGGACTCACACTATTATGTTAGATCCCCTATGGACTGGACTCACTATTATGTTAGATCCACTATGGACTGTTTCCTGTCGCAGTTTCATGTCTTCCTTTTGAGCGATATTTCCCGCATCTACTGTGTATAGCTCGGTTGGTAGAGCGGCCGTGCCAGCAACTTGCGGGTTGCAGGTTCGATTCCATCTCCCACCATCCTAGTCACTGCCGTTGTGTCCTTGGGCAAGACACTTTACCCACCTGCTCCCAGTGCCACCCACACTGCTTTAAATGTAACTTAGATATTGGGTTTCACTATGTAAAGCGCTTTGAGTCACTAGAGAAAAGCGCTATATAAATATAATTCACTTCACTGTTCGCAATCAAGAATATTTTAGTTGTTTTTATCCTTCTTTGTGGGGACATTGTTCATGTTCGGATGTACTTTGTCTTTTGCTCCACAGTAAGTCTTTGCTGTTGTCCAGCATTCTGTTTTTGTTTACTTGCTAGCCAGTTCAGTTGAACTTAGCCTTCCCTAAGTTTCTCAGCATTTTCTTAAGGGCACTCACCTTTTGTGTATTTTTGGTTCAAGCATTAGATAACTTTTTACCTGAACCCTGCCTCCCGCTGTTTCCAATTAGCAACCAGCTGCCACCTACTGATATGGACGAGTTAGACGGTTATTCTGCCGAGCTCATTTGCAGACTAGAATTACTGGTAAGCAAAAAATATATTTTTAACGCAAATAGGTGAAATTAGATCATCTCCCACGGCACACTGGTGTGCCGCAGCACAGTGGTTGAAGGTCACTGCTCTAGATCAGTGGTGCCCAACCTTTTTGTAGCTGTGGACCGGTCAACGCTTGAAAATTTGTCCCACGGACCGGGGTGGGGGGGGTCATAAAGAAATACAATCATGTGTGCTTACGGACTGTATCTCTGCAGACTGTATGTATATATTGTGTTTTTTATGTTGATTTAATAATTTAAAAAATAAAATAAACTTTTTAGGGCACGTCCAACCGGTAGGAGGTCACAGGGAAGACCCAGGGCATGTTGGGAACGCCTCAGGATCCCCTGGGAAGAGCTAGACGAAGTGGCTGGGGAGAGGGAAGTCTGGGTTTCCCTGCTTAGGCTGTTGCCCCCGCGACCCGACCTCGGATAAGCGGATGGATGGAAATAAACTTTTTATTTTTTTATTTTTTTTTTCTTGTGCGGCCCGGTACCAACCGGTGGTTGCTGACCCCTGCTCTAGATGTACTAACCCTGACCTAGAAACTTGTAGCTGCTGCTGATTGTTGCAAGTCTTGTGAGTCTGGTCCGCACAGGAAGTCCACTTCCATTATTTCCGCGCTCTGTTGTTGGCTTTCACAGTTTACAGCTGAGGGAAATAATTATTGCTATCAAAAATTGCCCAATTGTCGTTTCGTAATGTTTTTGCCGGATATTTTCCATCATAACTTTTTTAGCATATCCAATATGTGAAAGTAGATTTATGGAAAAGATTGAGCAATAAACTGAAATGATGTCTTTGTTTTGCCAGCGTTTACTACTATTCATTTATTTTTTGTTAAATGGAATTTGTTAAATAAACAACACATGTCCACTGCAAAGGATGCTGGTTCTCAAGATGCTAAAGAATAGCAGTTTTTGCAGGCTGTAATTGAGGCAGAGTTGCTACAATCCTGACCATGCATCAGCATTTTAACGCCAACAAAATGGTAGTAAATAACACTAACATTTATTGTCATTTTTATTCATTTGATGGGTACTTTGCTAGAGTCGGGACCTGGGGTGGACTGCTAAGGATGCATGGTATGGACAATTATGTTCGATCCACTATGGACTGGACTCTCTCACTATTATGTTAGATCCACTATGGACTGGACTCTCACACTATTATGTTAGATCCACTATGGACTGGACTCTCACACTATTATGTTAGATCCACTATGGACTGGACTCTCACACTATTATGTTAGATCCACTATGGACTGGACACTCACTATTATGTTAGATTCACTATGGACTGGACACTCACTAATATGTTAGATCCACTATGGACTGGACTCTCACTATTATGTTAGATCCACTATGGACTGGACTCTCACTATCATGTTAGATCCACTATGGACTGGACTCTCACCAATATGTTAGATCCACTATGGACTGGACTCTCACACGATTATGTTAGATTCACTATGGACTGGACTCTCACTATTATGTTAGATCCACTATGGACTGGACTCTCACTATTATGTTGGATCCACTATGGACTGGACTTTCACTATTATGTTAGATCCACTATGTACTGGACTCTCACCAATATGTTAGATCCACTATGGACTGGACTCTCACACGATTATGTTAGATTCACTATGGACTGGACTCTCACTATTATGTTAGATCCACTATGGTCTGGACTTTCACTATTATGTTAGATCCACTATGGACTGGACGTTCACTATTATGTTAAATCCACTATGGACTGGACTCTCACAATTATGTTAGATCCATTATGGACTGGACTCTCTCACTATTATGTTAGATCCACTATGGACTGGACTCTCTCACTATTATGTTAGATCCACTATGGGCTGGACTCTCACTATTATGTTAGATCCACTATGGACTGGACTCTCACTATTATGTTCGATCCACTATGGACTGGACTCTCTCACTATTATGTTAGATCCACTATGGACTGGACTCTCACTATTATGTTAGATCCACTATGGACTGGACTCTCACTATTATGTTAGATCCACTATGGACTGGACTCTCACTATTATGTTAGATCCACTATGGACTGGACTCTCACACTATTATGTTAGATCCACTATGGATTGGACTATCACTATTGTTAGTTCCACTATGTACTGGACTCTCACCAATATGTTAGATCCACTATGGACTGGACTCTCACTATTATGTTGGATCCACTATGGACTGGACTCTCACACGATTATGTTAGATTCACTATGGACTGGACTCTCACTATTATGTTAGATCCACTATGGACTGGACACTCACTAATATGTTATAATCCACTATGGTCTGGACTTTCACTATTATGTTAAATCCACTATGGACTGGACTTTCACTATTATGTTAAATCCACTATGGACTGGACTCTCACAATTATGTTAGATCCACTATGGACTGGACTCTCACTATTATGTTAGATCCACTATGGACTGGACTCTCACACTATTATGTTAGATCCACTATGGACTGGACTCTCACTATTATGTTAGATCCACTATGGATTGGACTCTCACTATTATGTTAGATCCACTATGGACTGGACTCTCACACTATTATGTTAGATCCACTATGGACTGGACTATCACTATTGTTAGTTCCACTATGGACTGGACTCTCACCAATATGTTAGATCCACTATGGACTGGACTCTCACACTATTATGTTGGATCCACTATGGACTGGACTCTCACAATATTATGTTATATCCACAATGGACTTGACTCTCACTATTATGTTGGATCCACTATGGACTGGACTTTCACAATATTATGTTAGACCCACTCGACGTCCATTGCATCCGGTCTCCCCTAGAGGGGGAGCGGTCACCCACATCTGTGGTCCTCTCCAAGGTTTTTTCATAGTCATTCTCATTGACATCCCAGATGTTTGGAAAGTAAGATAATACACTAAGATTTTTTGCAATATTGGATACTATTAAAGTTTAAAAAGGCATGCATTTTCAAGCAGTACATATATTTTTTCTGTCAAAATGAAAAAAATCCATTACATTTAGTAAGAAAATATGAAGTACTTTATTGACATTTTCAGGTGTTTGCGGGCTAGATCTTTGACCATTTTTATAGTCTTTGGTATGACTCGGCCGGGGTTTGAACCCACAACCTACCGAACACTCTAACCACTAGGCCACTGAGTAGGTATACTCAGGTCTATGCAATTAGAAACAGATATTAAAGGAAGGAAATGCGGACCACCTTCTGGCAAGGCTCAAGGTTAAACCATTTTTATAGTCTTTGGTATGACTCGGCCGGGGTTTGAACTCACAACCTACCGAACTCTCTAACCACTAGGCCACTGAGTAGGTATACTCAGGTCTATGCAATTAGAATCAGATATTAAAGGAAGGAAATGCGGACCACCTTCTGGCAAGGCTCAAGGTTAAACCATTTTTATAGTCTTTGGTATGACTCGGCCGGGGTTTGAACTCACAACCTACCGAACTCTCTAACCACTAGGCCACTGAGTAGGTATACTCAGGTCTATGCAATTAGAATCAGATATTAAAGGAAGGAAATGCGGACCACCTTCTGGCAAGGCTCAAGGTTCGACCATTTTTATAGGGGTTTGAACTCACAACCTACCGAACACTCTAACCACTAGGCCACTAAGTAGGTATGCTCAGGTCTATTCAATTAGAAACAGATATTAAAGGAAGGAAATGCGGACCATCTTCTGGCAAGGCTCAAGGTTCGACCATTTTTACAGTCTTTGGTATGACTCGGCCGGGGTTTGAACTCACAACCTACCAAACACTCTAACCACTAGGCCACTGAGTAGGTATGCTCAGGTCTATGCAATTAGAATCAGATATCAAAGGAAGGAAATGCGGACCATCTTCTGGCAAGGCTCAAGGTTCGACCATTTTTACAGTCTTTGGTATGACTCGGCCGGGGTTTGAACTCACAACCTACCAAACACTCTAACCACTAGGCCAATAAGTAGGTATGCTCAGGTCTATGCAATTAGAATCAGATATTAAAGGAAGGAAATGCGGACCATCTTCTGGCAAGGCTCAAGGTTCGACCATTTTTATAGTCTTTGGTGTGACTCGGCCGGGGTTTGAACTCACAACCTACCGAACACTCTAACCACTAGGCCACGGAGTAGGTATGCTCCGGTCAATGCAATTAGAATCAGATATTAAAGGAAGGAAATGCGGACCACCTTCTGGCAAGGCTCTAGGTTCGACCATTTTTATAGTCTTTGGTGTGACTCGGCCGGGGTTTGAACTCACAACCTACCGAACACTCTAACCACTAGGCCACGGAGTAGGTATGCTCCGGTCAATGCAATTAGAATCAGATATTAAAGGAAGGAAATGCGGACCATCTTCTGGCAAGGCTCAAGGTTCGACCATTTTTATAGTCTTTGGTGTGACTCGGCCGGGGTTTGAACTCACAACCTACCGAACGCTCTAACCACTAGGCCACGGAGTAGGTATGCTCCGGTCAATGCAATTAGAATCAGATATTAAAGGAAGGAAATGCGGACCACCTTCTGGCAAGGCTCTAGGTTCGACCATTTTTATAGTCTTTGGTATGACTCGGCCGGGGTTTGAACTCACAACCTACCGAACGCTCTAACCACTAGGCCACTGAGTAGGTATGCTCAGGTCTATGCAATTAGAAACAGATATTAAAGGAAGGAAATGCGGACCATCTTCTGGCAAGGCTCAAGGTTCGACCATTTTTATAGTCTTTGGTATGACTCGGCCGGGGTTTGAACTCACAACCTACCGAACACTCTAACCACTAGGCCACTGAGTAGGTATACTCAGGTCTATGCAATTGGAATCAGATATTAAAGGAAGGAAATGCGGACCACCTTCTGGCAAGGCTCAAGGTTCGACCATTTTTACAGTCTTTGGTATGACTCGGCCGGGGTTTGAACTCACAACCTACCGAACACTCTAACCACTAGGCCACTGAGTAGGTATACTCAGGTCTATGCAATTAGAATCAGATATTAAAGGAAGGAAATGCGGACCACCTTCTGGCAAGGCTCAAGGTTCGACCATTTTTACAGTCTTTGGTATGACTCAGCCGGGGTTTGAACTCACAACCTACCAAACACTCTAACCACTAGGCCACTGAGTAGGTATGCTCAGGTCTATGCAATTAGAATCAGATATTAAAGGAAGGAAATGCGGACCACCTTCTGGCAAGGCTCAAGGTTCGACCATTTTTATAGTCTTTGGTATGACTCGGCCGGGGTTTGAACTCACAACCTACCGAACGCTCTAACCACTAGGCCACGGAGTAGGTATACTCAGGTATATACAATAAAGAATCAGATGATAAAGGAAGGAAATGCGGACCACCTTCTGGCAAGGCTCAAGGGTCGACCATTTTTACAGTCTTTGGTATGACTTGGCTGGCGTTTGAACTCACAACCTACCGAACGCTCTAACCAGTAGGCCACTAAGTAGGTATGCTCAGGTCTATGCAATTAGAATCAGATATTAAAGGAAGGAAATGCGGACCACCTTCTGGCAAGGCTCAAGGTTCGACCATTTTTACAGTCTTTGGTATGACTCGGCCGGGGTTTGAACTCACAACCTACCAAACACTCTAACCACTAGGCCACTGAGTAGGTATGCTCAGGTCTATGCAATTAGAAACAGATATTAAAGGAAGGAAATGCGGACCATCTTCTGGCAAGGCTCAAGGTTCGTCTCTGTTTTCCCAGAAACCCATCCTCCCCCGCCCCCACGCTAATTTGATTCCGTAGCCTTCCGCACGTGTAGGCGCCAGCGTGGCGAAAAGGAGCGGGAGCGAGCGGGGCGCACGGACACAAAGAGATCGATGAGGACTCTTTTTCATAAATTGAGTGGGTGTTAAATTAGCCGGGGACACACGGGATGGAGTGACTGCTGTGTTTGGGTGGTGTCTATTGACTCTGACACCAAGGCTCCAATCAATGGGAACAATCATTTGTGTTTTGGGGTTCTCTTCGGGCAATTGTCACCGCCAAGTACTTGTGATGTTAATGTCATCTGGTGATGGCCGTCTTTGTCACCCCGCCTGATTTGGCCTATTCATCTTGAAAGTGCTCGTGTTGTACCGCCGATTTGAAGGCAAGTATCATTCTGAAGCTTCCTGACAATCTTGTCCCGGGGATCAATACCGCCTTGTGCTGTTGCTTGTTTGGCATTTTAGTCAAATCGGCCGTGGCAGCTTCTGCCGAAGGTGTGGAAGGGCGACGACGCTCTTAAAACTGCATGATCGATTGTGATGCGGTTACTCCGATGATACAGACAAGGTTTGACTACACGGGGAAATATTCACAGCATTTATCCTTGTGGACTGCACTCAAGTCTTCACGGTCCAGTATTTCATCATATTGTGTCGTTCAATATTACAGCATTTTGTGACCCTTTATGACATGGGTGTCCAGTACTCTGGAATGCCCTCCCGGTAACAGTTCGAGATGCCACCTCAGTAGAAGCATTTAAGTCTCACCTTAAAACTCCTTTGTATACTCTAGCCTTTAAATAGACTCCCTTTTTAGACCAGTTGATCTGCCGTTTCTTTTCTTTTTCTTCTATGTCCCACTCTCCCTTGTGGAGGGGGTCCGGTCCGATCCGGTGGCAATGTACTGCTTGCCTGTGTATCGGCTGGGGACATCTCTGCGATGCTGATCCGCCTCCGCTTGGGATGGTTTCCTGCTGGCTCCGCTGTGAACGGGACTCTCGCTGCTGTGTTGGATCCGCTTTGGACTGGACTCTCGCGACTGTGTTGGATCCATTGTGGATTCAACTTTCGCAGTATCATGTTAGACCCGCTCGACATCCATTGCTTTCCTCCTCTCCAAGGTTCTCATAGTCATCATTGTCACCGACGTCCCACTGGGTGTGAGTTTTCCTTGCCCTTATGTGGGTCTACCGAGGATGTCGTGGTGGTTTGTGCAGCCCTTTGAGACACTAGTGATTTAGGGCTATATAAGTAAACATTGATTGATTGATTGATTGAAACTCTGGCCCGCGAGTCAAATTTGGCCCGCCGTGTAATTTCATTTGGCCCTTGAGGCAATATCAAATTAACATTAGAGCTGGTCCGCCGCTGTAACACCACATTCACCGCTAATACTCATATTCGTCAACCCTCCCAATTTTCCCGGGAGACTCCCAAAGTTCAGTGCCTCTCCCGAATTTTTCCCGATTTCCACCCGGACAATAATCAATCAATCAATGTTTATTTATATAGCCCCAAATCACAAATGTCTCAAAGGACTGCACAAATCATTACGACTACAACATCCTCGGAAGAACCCACAAAAGGGCAAGGAAAACTCACACCCAGTGGGCAGGGAGAATTCACACCCAGTGGGACGCCAGTGACAATGCTGACTATGAGAAACCTTGGAGAGGACCTCAGATGTGGGCAACCCCCCACTCTAGGGGACCGAAAGCAATGGATGTCAAGCGGGTCTAACATGATACTGTGAAAGTTCAATCCATAGTGGCTCCAACACAGCCGCGAGAGTTCAGTTCAAGCGGATCCAAGACAGCAGCGAGAGTCCCGTCCACAGGAAACCATCTCAAGCGGAGGCGGATCAGCAGCGTAGAGATGTCCCCAACCGATACAGGCGAGCGGTCCATCCTGGGTCTCGACTCTGGACAGCCAGTACTTCATCCATGGTCATCGGACCGGACCCCCTCCACAAGGGAGGGGTTGGGACATAGGAGAAAGAAAAGAAGCGGCAGATCAACTGGTCTAAAAAGGAGGTCCATTTAAAGGCTAGAGTATACAGATGAGTTTTAAGGTGAGACTTAAATGCTTCTACTGAGGTAGCATCTCAAACTGTTACCGGGAGGGCATTCCAGAGTACTGGAGCCCGAACGGAAAACGCTCTATAGCCCGCAGACTTTTTTTGGGCTCTAGGAATCACTAATAATATTGGGGGCGGGCCGTAAAAGCACTGCTTTTGGCGTTCTCTACATGTCGCCAAGTCTGATTTTCTTCCATAGAGTGCCGGCCCACTCACATAATATATGCGGCTCATACACACACACACACAGGTGTATGCAAGGCATACTTGGTCAACAGCCATACAGGTCACACTGAGGGTGGCCGTATAAAGAAAGTTAACACTGTTACAAATATGCGCCACACTGTGAACCCACAGTAAACAAGAACGACAAACAAATTTTGGGAGAACATCCGCACCGTAACACAACATAAACACAACCGGACAAATACCCAGAACCCCTTGCATCACGGGACGCTAAAATATACACCCCCGCTACCACCAAACCCCGCCCCAACTCAAACCCGCCGCCGAAAAAAGGCATTAAATTTGTATTTTTATTTTATTTGATATGCCATTGATATTTTTTAATTATTATTATTTGAAAATGGATTTTGCATGTCACTATAAAGTTATATAAGCCTTGCTTGGTCAATATTCAATGCAAAACTTGTTTGGGTCCCTATTAAAGGATTCATTTGTTCAACCTCAGCCCGCGGCTTTGTTCAGTTTTACATTTTGTCCCACTCTGTATTTGAGTTTGACACCCCTGCTTTATGATAAGGACCGTATTTCAGGACCACAAGGCGCACTGCCGATCATGCGGGTCTATTCAGGTCTATTTTCATATATAAAGCACACCGGATTATAAGGTTCTTTGTAAGGCGGTAACATTTCTATTGACTGAGCTGCCAGTTTTTTACTGTAAAATCTTGTTTTTAATGGTGTGTTAGTGCAAATAGAAAAACGATACAACTGTTTTGACGGTAGAAATAAGGGCGACGGGTGATTAGATAACCAGTCCCAGCTGGGCAATCCACTCACCTGCCTGCTGGCTTCGAGGCCGGTCCTTGCACACCACGCTCCGCGGCAGGCCCGCAGACATGCCCCCCCCCCCCCCCCTCCTCCACAAAAGACTACCGTTTTTTGTGGTAAAATTTCTGTTGACTGAGCTGCCAGTTTTTTACTGTAAAATCTTGTCTTTAACGGTGTATTAGTGCAAATAGAAAAACGATACATATAGAAAAACGATACATTTATTTTTACGGTACAAATACTGGCAGCTAATAAGGGTGACGGGTGATTAGATAACCAGTCCCAGCTGGGCAATCCACTCACCTGCCTGCTGGCTTCGAGGCCGGTCCTTGCACACCCCGCTCCACGGCAGGCCTGCTGTCCACGCCCCTCCACAAACGACTACTTTTTGTTGCGATAAAATTTCTGTTGACTGACCTGCCAGTTTTTCACTGTAAAATCTTGTTTTTAATGGTGTATTATTCTGTAAACGATACAATTATTTGTACGGTAGAAATAAGGGCGACGGGTGATCAGATAACCAGTCCCAGCTGGGCAATCCACTCACCTGCCTGCTGGCTTCGAGGCCGGTCCTTGAACACCCCGCTCCGCGGCAGACCCGCAGACACGCCCCCCCTCCCCCCCTCCACAAGCGACTATGGTTTTTTGCGGTAAAATTTCTGTTGACTGGGCTGCCAGTTTTTTTACTGTAAAATCTTGTTTTTAACGGTGTATTAATGCAAATAGAAAAACTAAACATTTGTTTTTACGGTAGAAATACTGGCAGCTAATAAGAGCGACGGGTGATTAGATAACCAGTCCCAGCTGGGCAATCCACTCACCCGCCTGCTGGCTTCGAGGCCGGTCCTTGCACACCACGCTCCACGGCAAGCCCGCAGACCCCCCCCCCCCCCCTCCACAAACGACTACGGTTTTTTGCGGTAAAATTTCTGTTGACTGAGCAGCCAGTTTTTCACTGTAAAATCTTGTTTTTAACGGTGTATTATTCTGTAAATAGAAAAACGATACATTTGTTTTTACGGTAGTAATACTGGCAGCTAATAAGGGCGACGGGTGATCAGATAACCAGTCCCAGCTGGGCAATCCACTCACCTGCCTGCTGGCTTCGAGGCCGGTCCTTGCACACCACGCTCCAAGGCAGGCCCGCAGACACGCCCCACCCCCCTCCACAAACGACTAACATTTTTTGCGGTAAAATTTCTGTTGACTGAGCTACCAGTTTTTTACTGTAAAATCTTGTTTTTAACGGTGTATCAGTGAAAATAGAAAAACGATACAATTGTTTTTATGGGAGAAATACTGGCAGCTAATAAGGGCGACGGGTGATTAGATAACCAGTCCCAGCTGGGCAATCCACTCACCTGCCTGCTGGCTTCGAGGCCGGTCCTTGCACACCCCGCTCCACGGCAGGCCTGCTGTCCACGCCCCTCCACAAACGACTACTTTTTGTTGCGATAAAATTTCTGTTGACTGACCTGCCAGTTTTTCACTGTAAAATCTTGTTTTTAATGGTGTATTATTCTGTAAATAGAAAAACGATACAATTATTTGTACGGTACAAATAAGGGCGACGGGTGATCAGATAACCAGTCCCAGCTGGGCAATCCACTCACCTGCCTGCTGGCTTCGAGGCCGGTCCTTGAACACCCCGCTCCGCGGCAGACCCGCAGACACGCCCCCCCTCCCCCCCTCCACAAGCGACTATGGTTTTTTGCGGTAAAATTTCTGTTGACTGGGCTGCCAGTTTTTTTACTGTAAAATCTTGTTTTTAACGGTGTATTAATGCAAATAGAAAAACTAAACATTTGTTTTTACGGTAGAAATACTGGCAGCTAATCAGAGCGACGGGTGATTAGATAACCAGTCCCCAGCTGGGCAATCCACTCACCCGCCTGCTGGCTTCGAGGCCGGTCCTTGCACACCACGCTCCACGGCAAGCCCGCAGACCCCCCCCCCCCCCCCTCCACAAACGACTACGGTTTTTTGCGGTAAAATTTCTGTTGACTGAGCAGCCAGTTTTTCACTGTAAAATCTTGTTTTTAATGGTGTATTATTCTGTAAATAGAAAAATGATACATTTGTTTTTACGGTAGTAATACTGGCAGCTAATAAGGGCAACGGGTGATCAGATAACCAGTCCCAGCTGGGCAATCCACTCACCTGCCTGCTGGCTTCGAGGCCGGTCCTTGCACACCCCGCTCCACGGCAGGCCTGCTGTCCACGCCCCTCCACAAACGACTACTTTTTGTTGCGATAAAATTTCTGTTGACTGACCTGCCAGTTTTTCACTGTAAAATCTTGTTTTTAATGGTGTATTATTCTGTAAATAGAAAAACGATACAATTATTTGTACGGTAGAAATAAGGGCGACGGGTGATCAGATAACCAGTCCCAGCTGGGCAATCCACTCACCTGCCTGCTGGGTTCGAGGCCGGTCCTTGCACACCCCGCTCCGCGGCAGGCCTGCTGTCCACGCCCCTCCACAAACGACTACTGTTTTCTGCGATAAAATTTCTGTTGACTGACGTGCCAGTTTTTCACTGTAAAATCTTGTTTTTAACGGCGTATTATTCTGTAAATAGAAAAACGATACAATTATTTTTACGGTAGAAATACTGGCAGCTAATAAGGGTGACGGGTGATTAGATAACCAGTCCCAGCTGGGCAATCCACTCACCCGCCTGCTGGCTTCGAGGCCGGTCCTTGCACACCACGCTCCACGGCAAGCCCGCAGACCCCCCCCCCCCCCCCCCCCCCCCTCCACAAACGACTACGTTTTTTTGCGGTAAAATTTTTGTTGACTGAGCTGCAGTTTTTTACTGTAAAATCTTGTTTTTAACGGTGTATTAGTGCAAATAGAAAAATGATACAATTGTTTTTACGGTAGAAATACTGGCAGCTAACAAGGGCGACGGGTGATTAGATAACCAGTCCCAGCTGGGCAATCCACTCACCTGCCTACTGGCTTCGAGGCCGGTCCTTGCACACCACGCTCCACGGCAAGCCCGCAGACACCCCCCCCCCTCCACAAACGACTACGGTTTTTTGCGGTAAAATTTCTGTTGACTGAGCAGCCAGTTTTTCACTGTAAAATCTTGTTTTTAACGGTGTATTATTCTGTAAATAGAAAAACGATACATTTGTTTTTACGGTAGAAATACTGGCAGCTAATAAGGGCGACGGGTGATCAGATAACCAGTCCCAGCTGGGCAATCCACTCACCCGCCTGCTGGCTTCGAGGCCGGTCCTTGCACACCCCGCTCCAAGGCAGGCACCCCTTCCCCCTCCCCCCCTCCACAAACTGCCAGTTTTTCACTGTAAAATCTTGTTTTTAACGGCGTATTATTCTGTAAATAGAAAAACGATACAATTATTTTTACGGGAGAAATACTGGCAGCTAATAAGGGCGACGGGTGATTAAATAACCAGTCCCAGCTGGGCAATCCACTCACCTGCCTGCTGGCTTCGAGGCCGGTCCATGTTTGCTTCCCGCGTCCTTCTTAAAAATGAATCGCTGGCAAATGAGCGCCGACAAGAACAATGATCAATTGACCTATTTGCTCTTCCGATCAATCCTCCTGGTCCCCCCCCCCCCCCCACCCCTCTCCCCCCACACACACACAGAAGTCCTTCTTTAATTGGCTTGAGTGCTAATGGCGAGCGCCTCCTTCTTTTTAACGTGCTGCTCTCACAGCGGGATCGATACTGTCACCTTTTGTCCCCACGACGTATGACATCACGTCACTCCTTTAAGAGTCTAATACTGCCTGTTGACACCTAGGAGAGATAATGATTAACCGTGTGTGTGTGTGTGTGTGTGTGTGTGTGTGTGTGTCATCAAGAAGGAAAAGTAGCTTCCTTATGAGGAGGTGTGAATAAGTTAGGACCGAAGTCATGGGCCCAATATGGAAAACCAGTGCATCTAATAGAGAGCCATATACTACAGTCTGTGAACATTGCTCCAAAGTCAGGATTGTTTTGTTGATTTAATGTACATACAAAAGTAAACAATGCAAAGGCAGCAAAATATGATGAAACAAGACTGCAGCTAAAGAAGGACTTCCCTCTTCATCCCCGGAAAAAAAACGCCAGGTGAAAAGCTGATTTTACGACTTCTGGTGCTGACGTAAGACAACCCACGTCCCGTTTGTGACCATAGGATGAACAAATACACTACGGCAGTGGTCCCCAACCACCGGGCCGCGGCTCGGTTGGTACATGGCCACAGAATAATTTTTAATTGTATTTTTAATTGTATTTTTATTTATTTGTACGTTTTTTTATTAAATCAACATTAGAAAACACAAGATACACTTACAATTAGTGCACCCACACAAAAAACCTTCCTTTTTCATGACAAAATCTCCCTTTTTCATGACAAAAAAAATGCAGAAATGTTCAGTATTTCTTTGCAAATTTTGACTTGCGTTGAGTAAATTACAAGTTGTATTATAAAAATGCCCAAATCTTAAGTTTGACCTTTTTTTTTTCCTTGTAAAATTGCGACAGTTTTAGTAGAATTCCGTCGTCTCTCATATTGCACAAATGTTCAGTTTTTCTTTGCCAATTTTGACTTGCGTTGAGTAAAATTACAACTTTTATTATAAAAATAGCAAAATTCAAAATTTGACCTTTTTTTTCTTGTAAAATTGTGACGATTTAAGTAAAATTCTAACTTTAATCATAATATTGCACAAATGTTCAGTTTTTATTTGCAAATTTTGACTTGCGTTGGATAAAATTACAACTTTTATTATAAAATTGCCAAAATTCTAAGTTTTACCTTTTTTTCTTGTAAAATTGCGACTATTTGAGAAAAACTCCAACTTTTATTATTATATTGCAGAAATGTTCAGTATTTCTTTGCAAGTTTTGACTTGCTTTGAGTAAAATTACAACTTTTATTACAAAAATGCCAAAATCCTATGTTTGACCTTTTTTTCCCTTGTAAAATTACGACTGTTTGAGTAAAATTCCAACTTCTAATATATTGCACAAATGTTCAGTTTTTCTTTGTATATTTTGACTTGCGTTGAGTATAATTACAACAACGGCGTGGCGCAGTGGTAGAGTGGCCGTGCGCAACCCGAGGGTCACTGGTTCAAATCCCACCTAGAACCAACCTCGTCACGTCCGTTGTGTCCTGAGCAAGACACTTCACCCTTGCTCCTGATGGGTGCTGGTTGGCGCCTTGCATGGCAGCTCCCTCCATCAGTGTGTGAATGTGTGTGTGAATGGGTAAATGTGGAAGTAGTGTCAAAGCGCTTTGAGTACCTTGAAGGTAGAAAAGCGCTATACAAGTACAACCCATTTACCATTTATTTAACTTTTATTATAAAAATAGCAAAATTCTAAATTTGACCTTTTTTTCTTGTAAAATTGCGACGATTTAAGTAAAATTCTAACTTTAATCATAATTTTGCACAAATGTTCAGTTTTTCTTTGCAAATTTTGACTTGCGTTGAGTAAAATTAAACTTTGATTATAAAAATGCCGAAATTCTATGTCTGACCTTTTTTTTTCTTGTGAAATTGCGACGTTTTTTGAATAAAGTTCCAACTGTTATCATATTTCAAAAATGTTCTGTTTTTCTTTGCAAATTTTGATTTGCGTTGTATAAAATTACAACTTTTATTATAAAAATGCCAAAATTCTAAGTTCGACCTTTTTTTCTTGTAAAATTCCAAAAGTTTATTGAGTAAAATTCCAAATTTTGTCATGATATTGCACAAATGTTCATAGTTTTTCCTTGGCATTTTTGACTTGCGTTGAGTAAAATTACAACTTTTATAATAAAAATGCCAAAATTCTAAGTTTGACCTTTTTTTTCTCATAAAATTGCCTTGGTTTTTGAGTAAAATTCCAGCTTTTATCACAATCTTTGACCTTTTTTTTCCTTGTAAAATTGTGACGGTTTGAGTAAAATTCCAACTTCTATTATATTGCACAAATGTTCAGTTTTTTTCTTTGCCAATTTTGACTTGCTTTGAGTAAAATTACAACTTTTATTGTTAAAAATGACATAATTATAAGTTTGACATTTTTTTCTTGTAAAATTGTGACGGTTTTTGAGTGAAACTCCAACTTTATCATCATATTGCACAAATGTTCAGTTTTTCTTTGCAAATTTTGACTTGCGTTGAGTAAAATTAAGTTTATTATAAAAATGCCAAAATTCTAATTCTGATCTTTTTTCTTGTAAAATTGCTAGTTTTGAAAAAATTCAAACTTTTATTTCTTTATTGCAGAAATGCTCAGTTTTTCTTTACGAATTTTGACTTGCGTTGAGTAAAATGACAACTTTTATTATAAAAATAGCAAAATTCTAAGTTTGACCTTTTTTTCTTGTAAAATTGCGACAGTTTTAGTAAAATTCCAAGTTCTATCATATTGCACAAATGTTCAGTTTTTCTTTGCCAATTTTGACTTGCGTTGAGTAAAATTACAACTTTTATTATGAAATTGCCAAATTCAAAATTTGACCTTTTTTTCTTGTAAAATTGCGACTATTTGAGTAAAATTCCAACTTTTATCATAATATTGCACAAATGTTCAGTTTTTCTTTGTACATTTTGACTTGCGTTGAGTAAAATTACATTATTGCCAAAATTCTAAGTTTGACCTTTTTTCTAGTAAAATTGCGACAGTTTTAGTAAAATTCCAACGTCTCTCATATTGCACAAATGTTCAGTTTTTCTTTGCCAATTTTGACTTGCGTTGAGTAAAATTACAACTTTTATTATGAAATTGCCAAAATTCTAAGTTTGACCTTTTTTTCTTGTAAAATTGCGACTATTTGAGTAAAATTCCAGCTTTTATCATAATATTGCACACATGTTCAGTTTTTCTTTGCAAATTTTGACATGCGTTGAGTAAAATTACAACTTTTATTATAAAAATGCCGAAATTCTGAGTCAGACCTTTTTTTTCCTGTAAAATTGCGACGTTTTTTTTAATAAAGTTCCAACTTTTATCAAAGTATTTAAAAACGTTCTGTTTTTCTTTGCAAATGTTGACTTGCGTTGGATAAAATTACAATTTTTATGATAAAAATGCCCAAATTTTAAGTTTGACCTTTTTTCTTGTAAAATTGACGTTTTTTGACAAAAATTCAAACTTTTATCATCATATTGCACAAATGTTCAGTTTTTCTTGGCAAATTTCAATTTGCGTTGAGTAAAAACACAATTTTGTTATAAAAATGCCAAAATTCTAAGTTTGACCTTTTGTTTTTCTCATAAAATTGCGTTGGTTTTTGAGTAAAATTCCAGCTTTTATCACAATTTTTGACCCTTTTTTTTCTTGTAAAATTGCGACTGAGTAAAATTACAACTTCTATTATATTGCACAAATGTTCAGTTTTTCTTTGCCAATTTTGACTTGCTTTGAGTAAAATTACAACTTTTATTATTAAAAATGCCATAATTCTAAGTTTGCCTTTTTTTCTTGTAAAATTGCGACAGTTTTTGAATGAAATTCCAATTTTTATTATCATATTGCACAAATGTTCAGTTTTTCTTTCCAAATTTTAACTTGCGTTGAGTAAAATGACAACTTTTATTCTAAAAATGCCAAAATTCTAAGTTTTACCTTTTTTTTTCTCATAAAATTGCGATGTTTTTGAATAAAATTCCAACTTTTATCATGATGTCGCGGAAATTTTCAATATTTCTTTGCAAGTTTTGACTTACGTTGAATATAATTACAACTATTATAAAAATAGCTACATTCTAAATTTAACCTTTTTTTTCTTGTAAAATTGCGACTAAGTAAAATTCCAACTTCTATCATATTGCAAAAATGTTCTGTTTATCTTTGCAAATGTTGACTTGTGTTGAGTAAAATTACAACTTTTATAATAAAAATGCCAAAATTCCAAGTCTGACCTTTTTTTCCTCATAAAATTGTGATGGTTTTTGAGTAAAATTCCACCTTTTATCACATTTGACCTTTTTTTTTCCTTGTAAAATTGCGACGGTTTGAGTGAAATTTTGCACAAATGTTCAGTTTTTCTTTGCCAATTTTGACTTGCTTTGAGTAAAATTACAACTTTTGTTATTAAAAATGCCATAATTCTAAGTTTGACCTTTTTTTCTTGTAAAATTGCTACAGTTTTTGACTAAAATTCAAACATTTATTACAATGCACACATTTTCAGTATTCCTTTGCAAATTTTGACTTGCTTTGAGTAAAATTACAACTTTTATTATTAAAAATGCCATAATTCTAAGTTTTACTTTTTTTCTTGTAAAATTACGACAGTTTTTGAGGGAAATTCCAATTTTTATTATCATATTGCACAAATGTTCAGTTTTTCTTTGCAAATTTTGAATTGCATTGAGTAAAAACACCATTTTTATTATTAAAAATGCCAAAATTCTAAGTCTGACCTTATTTTCTTGTAAAATAGCAACGGTTTTTGAGTAAAATTCCAACTTTTATCTCATTATTGCAGAAATGCTCAGTTTTTCTTTGCAAAATTTGACTTGTGTTGAGTAAAACGACAACTTATAAAAATGCAAAATTTCTAAGTGTGACCTTTTTTTCTTGTGAAATTCCGACTCATTTTTCACAAGCTTTTTTTTTATAATTGCATAGTATTATTAATGTTGTTAATACGCATCTATATTAATCTAGGTAGGCATTTTTCTCAGGTCTCAAGAAGGTTGTGTGTGTGTGTGTGTGTGTGTGTGTGTGTGTGTGTGTGTGTGTGTGTGTGTGTGTCCACTGGGTTATTCCATAGAGAATGAGTGAGTGATGTTAGCAACTTTACCCTCGGACTACATGGTGGTGGACTACCGCTAGCAAGACAGGCAAGGAAGGTTCTCTGTGATGGAAAGATCCGGAGTGACTTAATGAAGGAACATAATTACTTTGGGACCATGCCTGTCTCACCTGAGACTGCCCTTTGCCGCCCCTCATACGTTCACCCCGGCAGAAAACAACCCTCATACGTTCACCCTGGTTCACCATTGTGCTCGCACTCTCGTCTGCTCGCCCCTCTGCTGCAACATGTCTTCCCGTCTTCTGCTTTTCTTTCTTTTTGTTTTTTGCTTGTTCTTTTAGCTTTAATACAAAACCCCAAAACAGTAAAGTTGTCACGTTGTGTAGATGCTAAATGAAAAGAGAATACAATGATTTGCAAATCCTTTTCAACTTATATTCAATTGAAGGACAAGATATTTAATGTTGGAACTTATTTTTTGTAAATATTAGCTCATTGGGAATGTGATGCCTGCAGCAGGTTTTTAAAAAAGCTGGCACAAGTGGCAAACAAGACCGAGGAAGTTGAGGAATGCTCATCAAACACTTATGTGGAACATCCCACAGGTGAACAGGTGGGTGCCATGATTGGGTATAAAAGCAGCTTCCATGAAATGCTCACTCATTCACAAACAAGGACGGGACGAGGATCACCCCTTTGTCCAAAAATGCCAAAGTAATTTGTTTAAGAACGACATTTCTCAAGCAAATATTGCAAGGTATTTAAAAATTTCACCATCTATGCTCCGTAATATCAAAAGGTTTAAAGAATCTGGAAAAATCACTGCACGTAAGCCATGATATTACGCACCTTGGGTATCTCAGGCGGTACTGCATCAAAAAGTGACATCAGTGTGTAAAGGATATCACCACATGGGCTCAGCAACACTTCAGAAAACCACTGTCAGTAACTACAGTTGGTTGCTACATCTGTAAGTGCAAGTTAAAACTCTATTATGTTAAGCCAAAGCCATTTATCAACAACACCCAGAAACGCCGCCGGCTTCACTTGGGCCCGAGTTCATCTAAGATGGACTGATGCAAGGTGGAAAAGGTGTTCTGTGGTCCGACGAATCCACATTTGAAATTGTTTTTGAAACCTGTCGACGTCATATCCTCTGGAGCAAAGAGAAAAAGAACCATCTGGATTGTTAGAGGCGCAAAGTTGAATAGCCAGCATGTGTGATAGTATGGAGGTGTGTTAGTGAACATTCTCAGTTGGAACATTAAATATTTAGTCTTTGCAGTCTATTCAATTGAATATAAGTTGACTATAAGGTACACTATTATGTTAGATCCACTATGGACTGGACTCCCACTATTATGTTAGATCCACTATGGACTGGACTCTCACTATTATGTTAGATCCACTATGGACTGGACTCTCACTATTATGTTAGATCCACTATGGACTGGACTCTCACACTATTATGTTAGATCACCTATGGACTGGACTCTCACTATTATGTTAGATCCACTATGGACTGGACTCTCACTATTATGTTAGATCAACTATGGACTGGACTCTCACTATTATGTTAGATCCACTATGGACTGGACTCTCACTATTATGTTAGATCCACTATGGACTGGACTCTCACTATTATGTTAGATCCACTATGGACTGGACTCTCACTATTATGTTAGATCCACTATGGACTGGACTCTCACTATTATGTTAGATCCACTATGGACTGGACTCTCACTATTATGTTAGATCCACTATGGACTGGACTCTCACACTGTTATGTTAGATCCACTATGGACTGGACTCTCACTATTATGTTAGATCCACTATGGACTGGACTCTCACTATTATGTTAGATCCACTATGGACTGGACTCTCACACTATTATGTTAGATCCACTATGGACTGGACTCTCACACTATTGTGTTAGATCCACTATGGACTGGACTCTCACTATTATGTTAGATCCACTATGGACTGGACTCTCACTATTATGTTAGATCCACTATGGACTGGACTCCCACTATTATGTTAGATCCACTATGGACTGGACTCTCACTATTATGTTAGATCCACTATGGACTGGACTCTCACTATTATGTTAGATCCACTATGGACTGGACTCCCACTATTATGTTAGATCCACTATGGACTGGACTCTCACTATTATGTTAGATCCACTATGGACTGGACTCTCACTATTATGTTAGATCCACTATGGACTGGACTCTCACTATTATGTTAGATCCACTATGGACTGGACTCTCACTATTATGTTAGATCCACTATGGACTGGACTCTCACTATTATGTTAGATCCACTATGGACTGGACTCTCACTATTATGTTAGATCCACTATGGACTGGACTCTCACTATTATGTTAGATCCACTATGGACTGGACTCTCACGCTATTATGTTAGATCCACTATGGACTGGACTCTCACGCTATTATGTTAGATCCACTATGGACTGGACTCTCACTATTATGGTAGATCCACTATGGACTGGACTCTCACTATTATGTTAGATCCACTATGGACTGGACTCTCACTATTATGTTAGATCCACTATGGACTGGACTCTCACTATTATGTTAGATCCACTATGGACTGGACTCTCACTATTATGTTAGATCCACTATGGACTGGATTCTCACACTATTATGTTAGATCCACTATGGACTGGACTCTCACTATTATGTTAGATCCACTATGGACTGGACTCTCATTATTATGTTAGATCCACTATGGACTGGACTCTCACTATTATGTTAGATCCACTATGGACTGGACTCTCACACTATTATGTTAGATCCACTATGGACTGGACTCTCACACTATTATGTTAGATCCACTATGGACTGGATTCTCACACTATTATGTTAGATCCACTATGGACTGGACTCTCATTATTATGTTAGATCCACTATGGACTGGACTCTCACTATTATGTTAGATCCACTATGGACTGGACTCTCACACTATTATGTTAGATCCACTATGGACTGGACTCTCACACTATTATGTTAGATCCACTATGGACTGGACTCTGACTATTATGTTAGATCCACTATGGACTGGACTCTCACACTATTATGTTAGATCCACTATGGACTGGACTCTCACTATTATGTTAGATCCACTATGGACTGGACTCTCACTATTATGTTGGATCCACTATGGACTGGGCTCTCACTATTATGTTGGATCCACTATGGACTGGACTCTGACTATTATGTTAGATCCACTATGGACTGGACTCTCACACTAGTATGTTAGATCCACTATGGACTGGACTCTCACACTATTATGTTAGATCCACTATGGACTGGACTCTCACACTATTATGTTAGATCCACTATGGACTGGACTCTCACTATTATGTTAGATCCACTATGGACTGGACTCTCACTATTATGTTAGATCCACTATGGACTGGACTCTCACTATTATGTTAGATCCACTATGGACTGGACTCTCACTATTATGTTAGATCCACTATGGACTGGACTCTCACTATTATGTTAGATCCATTATGGACTGGACTCTCACTATAATGTTAGATCCACTATGGACTGGACTCTCACACTATTATGTTAGATCCACTATGGACTGGACTCACACTATTATGTTAGATCCACTATGGACTGGACTCACACTATTATGTTGGATCCACTATGGACTGGACTCTCACACTATTATGTTAGATCCACTATGGACATTTTAGCAGGTCTGCAGCATATCGAGCCACAAAAACCTTTGGGGTTGTTGGCAACAAATACTTCCCACTTCCACTGAGCTGCACTCTCACCCCACAGCGTTGTCGTAATGAGCTCCGGACAAACAGGCGGCTTTTTATTTCTTTCTTTCTTTATTTTGTTGCCCTCGATCTAGCCTTTCACCGCAAAGATTGCATTTCAGGCTGCATGATTCCTTTTTTTTGTGGCGTTGAGGAAATGGCCCACGCTGTGCCGGTCCATGACTTGCATCGTTGGACAAATAACATCCAGCAGGACCTTTAATTGACAATAGAGGTCATGTTTTAACTCATATATAATAAACAAGACTAAAATAATAATAAAGCTGCAGGCAGGGATGGAAAGGACCGACTTTTGCTGGTGTTTCCTGCCTTTACCCATTCAACATATCTTTACCTGCACTTTACCTACCTTCTCTGTATCCTGGTGTCAAACTGGTGCCTCCTTCTTTCACCCAGTCAACATATCTTTACCCGCACATTACCTACCTTCTCTGTATCCTGGTGTCAAACTGGTGCCTCCTTCTTTCACCCAGTCAACATATCTTTACCCGCACATTACCTACCTTCTCTGTATCCTGGGGTCACACTGGTGCCTCCTTCTTTCACCCAGTCAACATATCTTTACCTGCACATTACCTACCTTCTCTGTATCCTGGGGTCACACTGGTGCCTCCTTCTTTCACCCAGTCAACATATCTTTACCCGCACATTACCTACCTTCTCTGTATCCTGGAGTCAAACTGGTGCCTCCTTCTTTCACCCAGTCAACATATCTTTACCTGCACATTACCTACCTTCTCTGTATCCTGGAGTCAAAGTGGTGCCTCCTTCTTTCACCCAGTCAACATATCTTTACCCGCACTTTACCTACCTTCTCTGTATCCTGGAGTCAAACTGGTGCCTCCTTCTTTCACCCAGTCAACATATCTTTACCCGCACATTACCTACCTGCTCTGCAATGTGTGGTCACGCTGGTGCTTCCTGCTTTTAAGCGACACATCTTGAGACGGTAGCTGCGAATCTGTTCTTTGAAGGCTCGTAAAATCAAAATCGGAGCAGTTAGAAAACCTCTTTGTGCAACTTTTAATCAGAAGGGTTCAATCTCTTTCCTGTGCGAGTTTGAAGCCGACACAACAAACGCGCTCAGAGGAGATAATGATTGAAAAAAGGTGACGGGTTTTTACCAAACTTTTGTTTTGAAGGTGTAACTGCCAACTTCCTGTTGGTTTTTGATGAAGGATGTTAAATAATGAAATGTAGGTCTAAGTGAGACCTACATAGAGGTTTTTGTTTCATGTCTCTACAAGCAGTTTTGTCTGTTTTCTTCCCAAAAGCAGTTTTGTCAGTGTTTTATTCCTAGGGGGCGCTAGAGCGCAATTTTGAGTTTGGGGTTTGGTTATTTATCAGATCGCAATTTTCACTAGTCCTAATGTGTGTGTCCAGTTTGGTGAGTTTTGAAGCATTTTAAGGGGGTCAAATTACAGCTCAGAGGCAAAAATTAATTTTTTTAGGAAACTTTTGTCTTGAAGGGGTATTTGCCAACTTCCTGTTGGTTTTTGCTCAAGGATGTTAAATAATGAAATGTAGGTCTAAGTGAGACCTACATAGAGGTTTTTGTTTCATGTCTCTACAAGCAGTTTTTTCTGTGTTTTATTCCCAAAAGCAGTTTTGTCAGTGTTTTATTCCTAGGGGGCGCAAGAGCGCAATTTTGAGTTTGGGGTTTGGTTTTTTATTAGATCGAAATTTTCACCAGTCCTAATGTGTGTCCAGTTTGATGAGTTTTGAAGCATTTTAAGGGGGTCAAAATATAGCTCAGAGGCAAAAATTAAATTGTTTAGGAAACTTTTGTTTTGAGGGGGTATTTGCCAACTTCCTGTTGATTTTTGCTGAAGAATGTCAAATAATGAAATGTAGGTCTAAGTGAGACCTACATAGAGGTTTTTGTTTCATGTCTCTACAAGCAGTTTTGTCTGTGTTTTCTTCCTAAAAGCAGTTTTGTCAGTGTTTTATTCCTAGGGGGCACTAGAGCGCAATTTTGAGTTTGGGGTTTGGTTTTTTATTAGATCGCAATTTTCACCAGTCCTGATGTGTGTGTTAAATTTGGTGAGTTTTGAAGCATTTTAAGGGGGTCAAAATATAGCTCAGAGGCAAAAATTTAATTTTTTAGGAAACTTTTGTTTTGAAGGGGTATTTGCCAACTTCCTGTTGATTTTTGCTGAAGAATGTCAAATAATGAAATGTAGGTCTAAGTGAGACCTACATAGAGGTTTTTGTTTCATGTCTCTACAAGCAGTTTTGTCTGTGTTTTCTTCCTAAAAGCAGTTTTGTCAGTGTTTTATTCCTAGGGGGCGCTAGAGCGCAATTTTGAGTTTGGGGTTTGGTTTTTTAATTAGATCGCAATTTTCACCAGTCCTGATGTGTGTGTTAAATTTGGTGAGTTTTGAAGCATTTTAAGGGGGTCAAATTACAGCTCCGAGCCAAAAATGAAATTTTTTAGGAAACTTTTGTTTTGAAGGGGTATTTGCCAACTTCCTGTTGATTTTTGCTGAAGGATGTCAAATAATGAAATGTAGGTCTAAGTGAGACCTACATAGAGGATTTTTGTTTCATGTATCTACAAGCAGTTTTGTCTGTGTTTTCTTCACAAAAACAGTTTTGTAAGTGTTTTATTCCTAGGAGGCGCTAGAGCGCAATTTTGAGTTTTGGGGTTTGGTTTTTTATTAGATTGAAATTTTCACCAGTCCTAATGTGTGTGTCCAGTTTGGTGAGTTTTGAAGCATTTTAAGGGGGTCAAAATATAGCTGAGGCAAAAATTAAATTTTTTAGGAAACTTTTGTTTTGAAGGGGTATTTGCCAACTTCCTGTTGATTTTTGCTAAAGGAAATTTGTGTATGAAATGTAGGTCTAAGTCAGACCTACATAGAGGTTTTTGTTTCATGTCTCTACAACATTCCTAATAGAAGTTAGAAGCAGTTTTGTCTTTTTTTTTCCTAGGTGGCGCTAGAGCGCAATTTTAAGTTTTGGGTTTTGTTTTTTTAAATTAGATCGCAATTTTTACCAGTCCTGATGTGTGTTAAATTTGATAAGTTTTAAAGCATTTTAAGGGGGTCAAATCACAGCTCAGAGGCAAAAATGAAATTTTTTAGGAAACTTTTGTTTTGAAGGGGTATTTGCCAACTTCTTGTGGATTTTTTTCTAAAGGAAATTTGTGTATGAAATGCAGGTCTAAGTCAGACCTACATAGAAGTTTTTGTTTCATATCTCTACAACATTCCTAATAGAAGTTACAAGCAGTTTTGTCTGTTTTTTCCTAGGTGGCGCTAGAGCGCAATTTTAAGTTTTGGGTTTTGTTTTTTTAAATTAGATCGCAATTTTTCCCAGTCCTGATGTGTGTTAAATTTGGTGAGTTTTGAAGCATTTTAAGGGGGTCAAATTACAGCTCAGAGGCAAAAATGAAATTTTTTAGGAAACTTTTGTTTTGAAGGGGTATTTGCCAACTTCCTGTTGATTTTTGCTAAAGCAAATTTGTGTATGAAATGTAGGTCTAAGTCAGACCTACATAGAGGTTTTTGTTTCATGTCTCTACAACATTCCTAATAGAAGTTACAAGCAGTTTTGTCTGTTTTTTCCTAGGTGGCGCTAGAGCGCAATTTTAAGTTTTGGGTTTTGTTTTTTTAAATTAGATCGCAATTTTTACCAGTCCTGATGTGTGTTAAATTTGATAAGTTTTGAAGCATTTTAAGGGGGTCAAATGACAGCTCAGAGGCAAAAATGAAATTTTTTAGGAAACTTTTGTTTTGAAGGGGTATTTGCCAACTTCCTGTTGATTTTTGCTAAAGGAAGTTAGTGTATGAAATGCAGGTCTAAGTCAGACCTACATAGAGTTTTTTGTTTCATGTCTCTACAACATTCCTAATAGAAGTTAGAAGCAGTTTTGTCTTTTTTGTCCTAGGTGGCGCTAGAGCGCAATTTTAAGTTTTGGGTTTTGTTTTTTTAAATTGGATCGCAATTTTTACCAGTCCTGATGTGTGTTAAATCTGATAAGTTTTGAAGCATTTTAAGGGGGTCAAATTACAGCTCAGAGGCAAAAATGAAATTTTTTAGGAAACTTTTGTTTTGAAGGGGTATTTGCCAACTTCCTGTTGATTTTTGCTGAAGGAAGTTAGTGTATGAAATGCAGTTCTAAGTCAGACCTACATAGAGGTTTTTGTTTCATGTCCCTACAACATTCCTAATAGAAGTTACAAGCAGTTTTGTCTGTTTTTTGCTAGGGGGCGTTAGAGCGCAATTTTAAGTTTTGGGTTTTGTTTTTTTAAATTAGATTGCAATTTTTACCAGTCCTGATGTGTGTTAAATTTGATAAGTTTTGAAGCATTTTAAGGGGGTCAAATTACAGCTCAGAGGCAAAAATGACATTTTTTAGGAAACTTTTGTTTTGAAGGGGTATTTGCCAACTTCCTGGTGATTTTTGCCAAAATGAAGTTAGTGTATGAAATGCAGGTCTAAGTTAGACCTACATAAAGGTTTTAGTTTCATGTCTACAACATTCCTAATAGAAGTTACAAGCAGTTTTGTCTGTTTTTTCCTAGGGGGCGCTAGAGCGCAATTTTGAGTTCTGGCGTTTGTTTTTTTATTACATCGTAATTTTCACCAGTCCTTATGTGTGTGTTAAATTTTGTGAGTTTTGAAGCATTTTAAGGGGGTCAAATTACAGCTCAGAGGCAAAAATGAAATTTTTTAGGAAACTTTTGTTTTGAAGGGGTATTTGCCAACTTCCTGTGGATTTTTTTCTAAAGGAAGTTAGTGTATGAAATGCAAGTCTAAGTCAGACCTACATAGAGGTTTTTGTTTCATGTCCCTACAACATTCCTAATAGAAGTTACAAGCAGTTTTGTCTGTTTTTTCCTAGGTGGCGCTAGAGCGCAATTTTAAGTTTTGGGTTTTGTTTTTTTTAATTAGATCGCAATTTTTCCCAGTCCTGATGTGTGTTAAATTTGATAAGTTTTGAAGCATTTTAAGGGGGTCAAATTACAGCTCAGAGGCAAAAATGACATTTTTTAGGAAACTTTTGTTTTGAAGGGGTATTTGCCAACTTCCTGGTGATTTTTGCTAAAGGAAATTTGTGTATGAAATGTAGGTCTAAGTCAGACCTACATAGAGGTTTTTGTTTCATGTCTCTACAACATTCCTAATAGAAGTTACAAGCAGTTTTGTCTGTTTTTTCCTAGGTGGCGCTAGAGCGCAATTTTAAGTTTTTTTTTTTTTAATTAGATCGCAATTTTTACCAGTCCTGATGTGTGTTAAATTTGATAAGTTTTGAAGCATTTTAAGGGGGTCAAATTACAGCTCAGAGGCAAAAATGACATTTTTTAGGAAACTTTTGTTTTGAAGGGGTATTTGCCAACTTCCTGGTGATTTTTGCTAAAGGAAATTTGTGTATGAAATGTAGGTCTAAGTCAGACCTACATAGAGGTTTTTGTTTCATGTCTCTACAACATTCCTAATAGAAGTTACAAGCAGTTTTGTCTGTTTTTTCCTAGGTGGCGCTAGAGCGCAATTTTAAGTTTTTTTTTTTTTAATTAGATCGCAATTTTTACCAGTCCTGATGTGTGTTAAATTTGATAAGTTTTGAAGCATTTTAAGGGGGTCAAATTACAGCTCAGAGGCAAAAATGAAATTTTTTAGGAAACTTTTGTTTTGAAGGGGTATTTGCCAACTTCCTGTGGATTTTTTTCTAAAGGAAGTTAGTGTATGAAATGCAGGTCTAAGTCAGACCTACATAGAGGTTTTTGTTTCATGTCTCTACAACATTCCTAATAGAAGTTACAAGCAGTTTTGTCTGTTTTTTGCTAGGGGGCGTTAGAGCGCAATTTTAAGTTTTGGGTTTAGTTTTTTTAAATTAGATTGCAATTTTTACCAGTCCTGATGTGTGTTAAATTTGATAAGTTTTGAAGCATTTTAAGGGGGTCAAATTACAGCTCAGAGGCAAAAATGACATTTTTTAGGAAACTTTTGTTTTGAAGGGGTATTTGCCAACTTCCTGGTGATTTTTGCTAAAGGAAGTTAGAGTATGAAATGCAGGTCTAAGTTAGACCTACATAAAGGTTTTAGTTTCATGTCTACAACATTCCTAATAGAAGTTACAAGCAGTTTTGTCAGTTTTTTCCTAGGGGGCGTTAGAGCGCAATTTTAAGTTTTTTTTTTTTTTTTTTTTTTTTTTTAAATTAGATTGCAATTTTCACCAGTCCCGATGTGTGTTAAATTTGGTGAGTTTTGAAGCATTTTAAGGGTATAATAATAACAACAATAAAACTTTAGAAATAACATGGGACAATCGGTCTCTAAAAAAAAAAACCCATCCACATGTTTATTGTATTTTTGTCTCAGTAACAAAGATCGGAGAGCTTGGATGATTTTCGCCATTGGCAGAGTGATGGAGCGCTGCAGGAAATGTGCGTAGAATAGCAAGAAATAAATGCTGTGGACTGCCTTCGACGCTCTATGACGCCGTCTCTAAGGTCGCTGAAGCCCGGGAAATGCGGCGAAGTGATAATAACACACTTTAGTGTACAGGGGAGGGAAATAATGGAGATAATGAGTCATGTTGTGTCAGGTGAACACCTCAGTTGTGTGTTTAAGAGGAGGTTACAGGGGGGGGGGGGGGGGCATGTTGAGGCCAAGCACCTCGCTTTAATTCAACAAAACAAACATATGTAATTATATGGAATAGAATTGAAAGTAATTTATTG